>NW_018480009.1:203703-267322 GCF_002113885.1 Mizuhopecten yessoensis | reverse complement strand
GAAGTATATTTTATGGTTGTATAGGAAGTATATTTTATGGTTGTATAGGAAGTATATTTTATGTTTGTTTATGAAGTATATTTTACGGTTGTATAGGAAGTATATTTTATGGTTGTATAGGAAGTATATTTAATGGTTGTATAGGAAGTATATTTTATGGTTGTATATGAAGTATATTTTATGGTTGTATAGGAAGTATATTTTATGGTTGTATAGGAAGTGTATTTTAAATGTTTTCAAAATAAGAACTGCAGTCATCTAATGCCAGATGATTTTTGGAGTAACACTGACCTCCTCATCCGCACCCAGAGCTATGTAGGATGTGATCCCTCCCTGGTCAGGCTCCCACCCTAGACAAGAAACAAATGTTGGTCACTGAACAAAACCGCTGTGCAGATGATATAGTTATAGTTATAGTTATAGTTATTTTCCAGTACAGGAACAATATGTTCCTCTACACCGGACTCTATTATACATGTAATATGTTCTCATGTTTAAATATTAGAGTTCACTTGATCAAGATTTCACAATTTCTTCTGTAATATTGTATAACATTCCCCTCTTACTGGTTTGATATTTTGTTTATTATTATTTATCGATAACAAGGAAAACTCTTTTGAGCTTCTCTCTCCATGAAGCCTTCAACACCTTTGGCTGTTATAAATTTGAACAATTTACAAAACCAGACGGATATCCAGACAGGACAATTATATTAATGACAAAAGAAATACGAGAGATTCTATTCTGCAATATACTGCTGTAGTACAAGGTTAACTTACCTTCACAGCCTATGTATAGGAGAACATCCAAGGCAAACTCCCTGTCACCCTCAATCTCATTGTCGTGTACCAGGGTGTACGAACCATGTTTCCATCTCCGTACCTGGTTACAAAAACAGGGCTCACCTTTCGTTCCTGTGACATTTGAAAACCATGAAAAGTGTCACATGAGCCAAAACAAAGCCAAAGTGTCAAGGAGAAAATCTTATGTCTATCAAAACAATGCACAATAGCAGGTTCCTGAGTTGTATAGTAGCAGAAATCAAGAATTAAGTTAGATATAATAAAACAAATTCAGATCTTTCTATATCAAAATTTACATACATTTCTATTACCAAACTTATTACCTGTGATCAAAATTAGAACAATGTACAATGCAATGAAAACTTCAGAGAACAATGCTTCGTGACAATGCTTGTTTGAAAAAGTGAAACATTTCAAGGATTTTCATTTAAAAGATTGTTCATTAAAATTACTATTCAGGGCAATTTCTATTTCCAATGACTTTTCAAGACAACCATGTATATTCAACCCTATATAAGCAGCGACCTTAAAATCATTTTTGATATCAGCAGGGTTATGTCCCTTGAGCCATACCTTTTGGTGTTGTCTCCTCATCGCTGTCATCTGTATCAGATTCGGGCGCCAGCTCGTGAAGTTTGAGTCCAGTGAGATTTGATAGTACAAGAAACATGGCATCAGACTGGAACAAACGTCTACATTCCTTAACAATCTCAGGGGGATCCTCCATGTCTAGTGTGGAGTAACACCTGGAAGTATGAGGAAGTATTAGGTAAGTAACACTCAGGGTAACAGAAAAATACCGACTTACTGACAAGCTAGCTATCTCAGCAATGCAGTATAACCCTGAGATGTGCTGACTAATACATTTGGTCAGTGGCTGGATGGGTGCTAGCTTACACGTTGTATTTAATGGCAGAATTGTGACCCTCAGATATCTTGTAAGGCCAGTTCCCAGTGTATAGGGAAGGTGCATTAGTGCACAGGGAGGACACACAGAATTCGCCAGGCTAAGTCTGGGGATAAGAATTCTCGGAGGGCAGAATAGTGTAGAAGCCCAGGAATATTGGGAGGTAAATACTGCCTTACTGGCATCTGACAAGCTTCTGTAGCTTTACCCAGTACAACCCTGGGACCCCCTCACTAGTCTCTGGGACCCCCTCACTAGTCCCTGGGACCCCCTCACTAGTCCCTGGGACCCCCTCACTAGTTCCTGGGACCCCCTCACTACTCCCTGGGACCCCCCACTAGTCCCTGGGACCCCAACACTACTCCCTGGGACCCCCTCACTACTCCCTGGGACCCCCTCACTAGTCCCTGGGACCCCCTCACTACTCCCTGGGACCCCCTCACTAGTCCCTGGGACCCCCTCACTACTCCCTGGGACCCCCTCATTAGTCCCTGGGACCCCCTCACTAGTCCCTGGGACCCCCTCACTAGTCCCTGGGACCCCTCTCTAGTCCCTGGGACCCCCTCACTAGTCCCTGGGACCCCCTCACTAGTTCAGTCATGTCGAGCGTGGTCAGTGGCTCGATGGAACCTTTCTCACACATTACAATAATAAACACAGGTCAAATAGGTAACACCTGGAGGTAACGAGTAATAACACCTGAAGGCTACAGGTAAATTAAGTTACACATATGGTAAAATCTGGGGGTAACATATAACATAAGTAACACTTAAAATTAGTAGCAAATGTGAACGATTGATAATGTTATCAACACATGTGATAGCAGGTACATCTAACAAGATGATATAAGGAAATTACATCAATAAGGTATCTTTATTAAACATTTATTAGATACAATAAATCATCATTAAAAGATCTAATACCTCTTGTTGGCAGGTCCCCTCGGTGTCCACGAGTCACATTTCTGTAGTGCATCCTTAAGCTGCTCATACTTGCTGTTCTATAAAATAAACTTTAGAGATTTAAAAACACATCTACCTGAATCCCTCTATAGAGAGGATCTTAAAAACCCATGAAGTACAATTTTCATTGGTGTCTGATCATTTTGAATATCTATTGATAGTTTGGATAAATTGGATTGAAAATGTTGTGTTGTCATAAATGTAATCAGACCTTTAAAATTTTGTCTCTGAACTATAACTACAAAGTTATGCAGACTAGCTTAATATATATAATGTAAGATGACATGGTCACTGTAAGCATTACTGTTACAAAAGGCTCAGCCTCCTGAAATGGATAATAGCTTCAGACCGTGTAAAGGTCATGCAGACAAAACTTGCTGCCATCACCAGTAAGCGTGAAACTTGAATTCAGGGACCACCATAAAGTGGTCTCATAAAAGGCTGTTCTAAAACCAAGTTTAGTTAACCTAAACATAACTGCAATAGAAAACATTAGCATGGCCTGTTAACACAGGTTGTCTCTCAATGGAGGTAGTTGATCAGCAAGTTTGACTGTACTACTTAAGTTGTAGTTTGGCATTCTAAAGAAAATATTGTATTGTGTGTATTTTACCTGTAGGAAGTTTTGTAGTTCTATCTGAGATTCCTCCTCGAAGCGTTCCATAATATCTGCCTGTGACAGCATGTCCATGTATGTTGGGTTTATCCAGTCATAGAACACATCTTCCTGTGAAAACATAAAACATCTATCTCAAACACATGTTAATACTGGTATATGCAAAGGCCATAAGTTCTATATTGGTACTGACTTTCAAATGGTGAAATATACAGTGTACATGGGAGGGTGTTGTTATAGTAACGCTGGGTCTCTATGTGTCCCCTACCTGATACAGCTTCAACTATAGGAGGACATTCATCTACACAGAGCTAGGAGTGTATGGCTGTCTACACTGATGGCTACAGATTTAACAAGAAGGGTGTTGCTCTAAAAAGGCAACTATCTGTATATATATACAGTTGCCTTCTTAAATT
This sequence comes from Mizuhopecten yessoensis, assembly GCF_002113885.1. Classification (NCBI taxonomy): domain Eukaryota; kingdom Metazoa; phylum Mollusca; class Bivalvia; order Pectinida; family Pectinidae; genus Mizuhopecten; species Mizuhopecten yessoensis. The sequence goes on along the minus strand of NW_018480009.1, from coordinate 263,618 downwards.
TAATATCTGTAGCTTATAACAGAAAGATGTGGCTCTGCAAACTAAAAGGGGGTGTCTATGTAGGACTGCTTACCCATAATGCTTCAGCTCAGACCGGTGAAGGTCGTGGCTCTACAGAAGGGGGCAGCTCTTTTTTTTGAGGTGCCTACTGCAAATCCTAAAGCCTGGACCAAAGAAGGTTGTGGAATTATAAAGAGGGCAGCTTTACATTTGACTGCCCTCCAATATTACTATAGCTTAGACCAGAGAAGTTGGTGGCATTACATCATATTTTGACAAATTTGGTCAAAGGCTGAAAATTTGGCAGGACAGATAAATCACAATTAACAATAACCTCTATTTGAATAGCTTGGACCATTGAAGGGTGTGGCTCTTCATATGGGGCAGGTCTCTTTATAGATGGGCCGTGGAACCAGCCACTGATAGAAAGGCGTGTCTTGTCCTCAGACAGTATCTCAGCCACCTGTTGATGGAAACCAACAAATCAGATTTAATATCACCAATATTAGAAATTGTTAAATATTTAAAGGAACACCTGAATACTGCCACCAGCTCTGTATTACAAGACACAGTAAGATATCAATACACATTCTACACATTGCAGTTGTACATTTGTATCACAAAATACACTTTTTCTTATTTCAATGGTTGACTAAGACAAAGATATCTTTAGTTAGTGAATTTGGATATGTGTCAAGACAAAACAATAATAAAATTGTTCAATAAACATCAGTCAATGGAATGTACTCTTAAGGATCCCCGTCCCAGTAAGAGCAAAACACTAAAGAAGTCCACTGTCGTTTTTCCTGCCCCTGATTACCATTTGGACAATGTTGTTATCTTCCCTTGAATAGATTTCGTTTGAATAATGTTTCGACTACAGTGTTGTGTCGCTTGCGTTGAAAATCTCCAATCGCGAAAGTGTGGACAAAAAAAGCTGTTGTAACGATGTAAACAACGTTGTGGCAGTGATGGCATTTTTGTTTGTTTTAGTATTATTGTTAGAAAATTACTCATTCGTTTTGTGTTTTATTCATCAATATTGATATAATTATTATTTTCTGATGTGTTATATTTCTAATAAACCATTGTTGCATCAAATAAAATGTATTTTGTTTCATTTTGCTCCAATAATTTTTTTTTAAAAAAATCGAAATTTCGTAATATCCCAAAAAATCTGAAGAAACTCCCGCATGGTATGGGTTATTGTTCAGAAATGATTTGGTTATGCAGTAGCGATGCTGTAGAAAAAAAACCAATGGCTCATTACATTTTTAGGCGGAAGGACAGGGATCCTTAAGCTAAAATACTTCATTCTTGTACTAATCCTTTCAACTAATACTTTCTTGTCTATAAATACTTCCAGGCATCTGTTTAAAGAGACCACCTGTCTATAATGCCCTCTTATATATCATTACCACCAGGCACCTGTCCATAGAGACCACCTGTCTATAATGCACAATTGTCCATCAGTACCACCAGGCATCTGTCCATAGAGACCATCTGTCTATAATGCCCTCTTATATATCACTACCACCAGGTACCTGTCCATGGAGACCACCTGTCTGTAATGCCCTCTTGTCTATCACTACCACTAAAACCTGTCCATAGAGACCATCTGTCTATAATGCCCCCTTATATATCACTACCACCAGGCACCTGTCCATAGAGACCACCTGTCTATAATGCACAATTGTCCATCAGTACCACCTGGCATCTGTCCATGGAGACCACCTGTCTGTAATCCCCTCTTGTCTATCACTTCCACCAACACATGTCCATAGAGACCATCTGTCTATAATGCACCATTGTCCATCAGTACCACCAGGCATCTGTCCATAGAGACTATCTGTCTATAATGCCCTCTTATATATCACTACCACCAGGTACCTGTCCATGGGGACCACCTGTCTGTAATGCCCTCTTGTCTATCACTTCCACCAACACCTGTCCATAGAGACCATCTGTCTATAATGCCCCCTTATATATCACTACCAACAGGCATCTGTCCATGGAGACCACCTGTCTGTAATGCCCTCTTGTCTATCACTACCACCAACTCCTGTCCATAGAGACCACCTGTCTATAATGCCCCCTTATATATTACTACCACCAGGTACCTGTCCATAGAGACCACCAGTCTATAATGCCCCCCTTGTCTATCACTACCACCAGTCACCTGTCCATAGAGACCACCTGTCTATAATGCCCTCCTTTCTATCACTTTCACCAGGCACCATAGAGACCATCTGTTCATATACAACTACCTTGTGTTTAGTCCGTAGTCACAATAGTGAAACTGGGCATTAACTAGCTCTTAATGAGTTATGGAGAGTAACACTAACATCCCTATCTGCCTCACTGTCTTCATCTACTGTAAAGTTTTCTTGTTTTGTGTAGTGAATTTAACAGTTTCTTACTTACCTGGTGGAAAGACACAGGTGTCACCTCGAAGAACAGAAAGTTGTTTCTCACCGGGATTATAGACTGGACAACATCAGCAGGTTGGCCGTTCTCTGAGTGATATAAAGTAGTATTTAATATCTGCTCTGTTCACCTTGGATAATATTCTCCTACATAACCAATCAGTTAGGAATCCCTATTCTTTAAATATTAAGTAAATATTAGACCTACCAGAGCTTTGTTGATAATAAAGATAATATGGCATATAAGTACTTTCCAGGTTTCATTAATTTGCTTAGTTCACGTTATATTTTGAAACAAAATGTCCGAACTTACAAGGTACCTTTTACAGTTGATGTTATGCTACCCACCATTGACTGTAAATAGGTCCAGCGCCCCTCCATCTTCCTCTGACCAGGAGGGTGGGACAAGGTAATAGATAAAGGCTATCCGCCTCCCTTCCAGCTCATCGTCATGACACAGAAGGGTATCTACAATAGTCACATGACACTCATGTGAAATGTAGAATAATGCACAGCAGTCACATGACAGTTGCAGTGTACAAATAATGTCATTAGAAGAACTGACTAGCAGTAACATAACATGTATATGAGTGTACAATTGAAAAAAGTCCCATTACAGTATTCAGGATGTAAAAATATAATTTATGTAAGATAATCAGGGCTGTAATTGCATATCCCATCTCTAACCTCTTATGGGATTTGATAGGGAAGTTAGATTGATTATCATTCATTGTTTGAAACGGAAAAAAAATAGTTTGAAAATGATTTTATAAATGTAAATATGTTATAAAGTGACATGATGCTCTGTACTACATATCAATGAAATGAGTTCCAGATATAAAGATGAAAAGCCAGCAACTGTATACAAATGTACACATGTATATACCTGTAAAGTACACTTTTACCTGTAATATACACATGTATTTATACCTGTAATGTACACATGTATTGATACCTGTAATGTACACATGTATTTATACCTGTAATGTACACATGTATTTATACCTGTAATGTATACATGTATTTAAACCTGTAATGTATACATGTATTTATACCTGTAATATACACATGAATTTATACCTGTAATATACACATGTATTTATACCTGGAATGTACACATGTATTTATACCTGTAAGGTACACATGTATTTACACCTGTAATGTATACATGTATTTAGAACTGTAATGTATACATGTATTTATACCTGTAATGTATACGTGTATTTATACCTGTATTGTACACATGTATTTATACCTGTAATGTACACATGTATTTATACCTGTAATGTATACATGTATTTATACCTGTAATGTATACATGTATTTATACCTGTATTGTACACATGTATTTATACCTGTAATGTACACATGTATTTATACCTGTAAATTCATACTTGGCACATGACATGTCCACTTTGTCATTTAGAGGTATGTGCGTCACAGTCTCCAGCCATTCTTTAAATTTCACATATATCAGGTTTCTGTAAATGAGAACAAAGATCTGAAGTTTACCGATTCTGGTATCCTATCTTTGATACAACAACCGGGTAAGATGCTGACCAAATCAAGGACTACTACAATACCTTTAAGTGTCATCTCATTGAAATCTCATAACCTAGAAATGGTAGCATGGCAATCAATCTAGTGGGATCAATATATATATATCATTATGACAATGGTTGACAAGAGTTTCCTAGGGAGATTATACTGAAGTGAACCCTTCCCATATAAAGTCATTATTTGACCTATTCTCGTAAAGTTGTTTGTTTTTTGTTCATCATTAAGTGAGTATTTTAATAACAAATTGTTTGCCATAGTCTTTTCAAAAACTGACACAATAATTCATTATCTCCATATGTCAAAGAATATGTTAAAATAGTAAATACTAAAAAAGAAGCTGAGAAAGTCCTGAGAAAGAGTATTTCAAGTATCATTTGTAACTATATTGTAGATTTCATAACTCCAATAGCAGAGAAACTCAAACAATTACATAACGTAAAAATAATATTACAGATACAGTATGTGCAAACATCATATTTCAACTGCAGCAACAATCTATGAAGCCCGGCCCTTTGATGACATGCTGTATAAGTGTATCTTGTATGCACAAGTAATAATGCCGTTACTTTATGAGCATGAAATAATTATCTTGTTTGCTTGACGTAGTAATCATTTATACACAAGCTAAATTTTCACATGGATTTATTTTTTTGTGTGCACATGAATTATTACATACATGTATAAGGCTGAAATAAACAATATCTAGACCCACAGAAAACTTCTTATTCTGACGTATGTAGTATCGGATATATTTATCATTAGATATGAGATTTTAAATTATATAACTCTTTGTTTTTTAAAGTATTCAAAGACATTTCGTCTTGTAAACATGCTTTAATTACATTAATAACATGCATACACGTCTCTGACCTTCGGCCCTATCTACCATACAGCAGCTTTACCTTAAAGCACTAATATGAGGGGACTGCACAGCTTTGAGGTCTTCTCTGCTCTACAACAAACAAAAAGAAAAGCAAACAATGATATTTATAGATCATTAAAAAAAATAAGTTAATCTACATAGCATAAAAATGAAGTCATCAACCATGAAATTCTGACAAAACTTGCTCAATTGACCTTGACATACAGTTTTATCATTTCAAACACTTCTTTTTTTCTCACATGCCACATAGTAGAGTTAATAGTGTCTCGCATGCCACATAGTAGAGTTAATAGTTTCTCGCATGAGTTAATAGTTTCTGGCATGCCACATAGTAGAGTTAATAGTTTCTGGCATGCCACATAGTAGAGTTAATAGTGTGCCAGCTATTGACCATGATATCTCAGATTTGATTCTTGCAGAGACTGGGATGTGGTTAAAAAGACACATCACCTTGTTGCTCACTCCATCTGCCTAGAGTAGAGTTTAATTGGTCTTTCCTGTGCTGTGGATGTGACACCATTAATGTGCTGTAGGAAACACAGACCCATAACAAGCACCTGTACATACACATTCACACACATATAGATGTACTAAATGGAATTACGTGGTTACATGCACTTCTGTATTAACATTTTTTCCTAATAGTGTTGAATATAAATGTCCGACATTCCAAAGTGTTGAATATAAATGTCTATCATCCCTAATTGCTCAAAGTTATTGAGTTAGTTTATTCTTTTTAGGCTTCATATTGTAACATACAGTAACATACAGTAATATTTAATATTACACACATGCTTGTGTTTAGCATTACCTGGTGAAACTTGTAGAGGTCATTGTTTTTCTCTGCAAATGTCAAATCCAGCAGCTCTTCCTGAAGTTTTTCTAGAAATTCTTCGTCTTCAATGTAGTTTGGCAGAACACAGTGGGTGAATGGTTCATGGCATAACTGCAATGGACCTGGAATTAAAACAGACATATTTCAAAATATTATATCTTTAGTATACCATGTATAATTATGTATTTAACAATTTTCTGGAAAAAATCACAGTTTCAAAGTTTTACCATTTTCAAGTTCAATTGTATACAAGCGAAAATATATATAAGGATCAAGATCTAGGAAGAAATGAAGCACTGATATCAAAATTCAGTTTAAATTAGATTGATATTGGATAAACTTTAATTTGTTGATCAAATACTTTAAAACTATGTATACTACAACTACATGTTAAGATATTGCTGAGTATCAAATTGAAAAATAACTTTCTCAAATGAATAATAAAAAAAAAGCTCTCTAGTGTAATGTGTAAAATGATGGAAAAAGTGGTGCGCAAGCGAGCGATGGAACACCTGACAACCAATGTTTTGTTAAGCCAAAGACAGTTTGGTTTTGTTAAAGGAAGATCAACAGTATTACAACTGCTAAAGGTCATTGATCCGTGGACAGAAATACTGGATGAAGGCGGGAGTGTGGATGTTGTGTATATGGATTTCATGAAAGCTTTTGGTACTGTTCCACATCGGAGGCTAATAGGGAAATTGGATGCATACGGAATATCACTGAAGGTAAAAAACTGGATAAAGAGATTCTTGACCAACAGATGACAGCAAGTTTCTGTAAATGGACAGACATTGGGATGGCGGCAAGTCACCAGCGGTATACCACAGGGAAGTGTTTTGGTCCTACTCTGGTCTTGTATAATTAATGACCTACCGGAGGTATAGAATCTGTAATGTGGCTCTTTGCTGACGACACTAAATTGTAGCCGACACTAGGGAGGGGAAGGATCTACAGAAGGACTTGGATAATTTACAGCACTGGTCTGATGAGTGGCTTCTCAGGTTTCACCCAGAAAAATGCCATCTGATGATAATTAGGAGGGATGCCAAAAAGGCCAATCTACATTTGTATAAAGATTCAGGAGTTGAAATTGACATCACTAAAATATCGAAGGGATAGAGGAGACATGGTTGAAGTATACAAAGTGTAAAGAGGTATGTATGACATGAATGTAGTAAATGATCTATTAAGGGTGAACTAGAATAAAAGAACGAGAGGTAATACGCTTTCATTGGAGAAGTCAAGATCTAGACTTGATGTCAGGAAATACTCATTTACGCAGAGAGTGGTTAACACCTGGAACTTGTTGCCGGAGGAGGTGGTGCGTGCCCTAACTCTAAATTCGTTCAAGAACCGTTTGGACAAGACCTGGAAAGCGGAAGACAGGATGTACAGTTTAGCTACTGACAACACAAGTATCACATCAACCAAAAGTGACTACCCTGTACCCAAATATAGCAGTAACGAGACAGGAACTGGATATGTATAGAGGCCAAAGGCCTGCATTCAGAATCAACTGAGTGAAACATAATTGCAAGTATCATACTGAAGAACCTTATAAAGTATAATTTGTAGAAGATATGTCTCTCTCATGGATGAACAGACTCGTAAGGGAGAACGGCTGGTGTGGGGGAATACTTTTCTTTACCGATCCTTCATCACTTTTGAGCTATCAACCGTCAAAGGCTGACATGTGTAAATGGTATGACCACTATGACTAAATAATCAATACCTTCGTCGTATGCCTCACTGCCTTGATATGACGACTCGAATGTCGTTACATTAGATTCGTCTGTGTAACACTTGTTCAGCGACACTGACACGGTCGTTCGCTTCTGTGCAGACTTCGTCTTGCATTTTCCTTTTTTTGAATTTGGCTCTACATCTATGTTTACATCATCGGTAATTGAACGTTTCCTATCCATGATGTACAGTAGGGCCTACTGTATGTGCTACACACACGTGCCAAGAACTATTTTACAACCGGAAATTGGTTTTCGACATTTCTACTTTCACTTTTAAAATGTAGTTTTAATATTTATTCAATTAGGTAGATCTAGTAACTTTCTGAATAACTTCTTGGTGAACGTTTTTATCAGATATAATTATTGAATATTAATACATTTCAAATGCAAATAACAAATGTTACGACATCTGTCTCGTTTTTGGCATAAAAGCCCATGTGCACTTCCGGTTTACAGTCGTTTAGATTTCGTTTTGGCAAGCAACACCAAAGAACTTTCCCTGCATGAACGTTAAATAATGGTAAATATGTCGTATCCACTAATGGTTTGCGCGAATGCTAATAGTTAGATTCGTTCTATCGACTAATCATATATAAAATGTTCAATTCATATAAATAACCAAATTTTCGCCTTTCACTAGTTTCAAGTTTTGCACAGGCTACTGCTGTTGAAATGTGACAGGTTAATGTTTGTTTACAGTGTGCAATGTGATGACGGGATTAAATATCTATCATGTTTTAACAGCAGGAACCATTTTTATCGTTTGAAAGTTGATGTACATCGTGCCGTTCCGTTGAACGCTTGGCTCATATGTCGAAGTTGGGAACCGGGTCGTTTCGCCCTAAATCCAGTTCGCACAACGGGTCGTTTCGCCCTAAATCCAGTTCGCACTACGGGTCGTTTCGCCCTAAATCCAGTCCGCCCAAGGTTTTTTCCCTTAATGTAATTATATATTTCAAATTTATGAATATCAGTTGAAATGTTTTTAACAGGTTGGGCACAACGTCTCATATGGGTAATAATCCTGCATTTGGGTATCCGTTACCTATTTGAGTAACAATTTATTACTGATGTGAGGTTTACAGGGGTTCGCATCAGTCACTTCCACTGAAGATCCTGATTGTCTATACTACAAGTAGATGTTATTTGAGCTACTCAGTGCAAATATATACAGATAAAGTAACTTGCATAATTGGGTACATTTTCTAATGAATTAATCAGTATAACTGCTGTCTAAAAGCATTCAGTCCCTCTGAGTAATGTACAACACTATGATCTAATAACTATGAAATATATAACAACAAAATGAGTACTGGAAAAAAAATACTCCCTAGCCAACAAATGATTACTCCCTACCTGGGACTATACAATGAATTGCCTTCTGTAAATATGCTATACCAACTATAAAAACATATTAAACGAGCACTCACTTTACTTAATATATGCATTGAATAACTGAGCACTCACTACATATAATGCATGAATCACATATCCGAACACTCACTCTAACAACAGCTAAACCGAGCCTCTCAAAGTAACTACTGAGTACTCTCTAGCTATTACATGCCAAGTGCTCCCATACACTTTCTCTCAATCACAGGGCAGACCCAAGGTTATAATTCACAATCATGTGATGTACCGATCACATAGAGTAACCGTAGCGGAGAAGGGAAGCCTTGCTCAGGCACATCTACATCCGTACTTACTCTTCAGTAAATTATCTCTATGCCTTCGCAGTAAGATACAGGGAAGCCTTGTTCAGGCACGTCTGTATCAATACTATCATATTTACCTATCACAAGTGTTTCTGTCTCTGCCGACGATCAAACGAAGAGTGGGCTGCTGAAGTTAGCCGATGGCTTTTTATAGTCTGCTGCCAGACGAACTTGGCACCACCTATGATTCTTCAGTGTCATTAAAACATTTACATAAAATCCTATAAATACATGTATACTTCAAGCGCCTATTTCACAGCGAAGGTTATCAACAAAATGAGGGACATACTACTTGACGGCAAAGTGGAGCTGTGATCTGCCACACTGAAATGGGGAATAAAGTGAAAAGAAAACACATAAAATTCTTTTAAACATAATAATCAAAAAAGGGCATCGTTCTTTCAACATAATCCAATAAAAGATGCAATGATGTATAATTGTCTAAATCTTTCTGAAAATGACAAATTGTATCAACTCCATTGCTTATAGTGTGTTGTAGAGTAGCTCTATAAATAGCACACAGAAATAATCATGTGCACCTGTTGCATTTGCACTGGATGATCCCATTGACTACACACTGAAATCAAACAAGAACAAAGTCAATGATATGGTTTGTCATTTTCCCAAAAAGATAGACATCAGAATTGATTACTTTTTGTATACAGATGTGATTCGTTGTGTTATTTATTGGATTTAGCTGAAATAATAACGCCCTTTTTTGCCCCAAGTTTTTAAATATTTTATTCTATTCCCCATTTCAGTAATAAAATTGTTACTCAAATGGGTAACTGTTACCCAAATGCAGGATTTTTACCCATATGAGCCTTTGTGCCCAACCTGTTTAATTATTGAAAAGGCTTATTTACTATTTTCATTTTTCAATTAGATACAAGTCTGTGGTTTTCATGAGCAAAAGCCTAGTCAAAAAAAAATCCATTCCATGTATTTGCAGATCTGACCGAGTACAAATCTAATGAGTCTTATAGCAAAACATGACTAAAAAAAATCACCCTCAAAATATTTTAGGCCATTTTTTTTTTGGTGGAGAATGACCCGGGGCGAACAGGATTTAGGGCAAAATGACCTGATACCAAAAAGGTGGGTAAGGAGGGGGTGCAAAAAGGTTGCATTCCATTTCCTTCCTCCATCAAGAGATGCGATTACTAATGTGTTGCAACCAGCTTTCATGAAGTTGTTGTGAATGTTTAGGTTCCTGCATCAAGATGTTGTTCCCTGGAGTATTTTAGTAATCAATGTCTGTTCCTTGATTATCTCATATAGTACTTGTCCAATTTCAAAGAAGATTTATACATATGACGTTTTCCAAATAAAATTGTGCACCAGCTGGTTACAGTTATTTCTTTCGACTCTTTTCAAGAGAGATATGCCCTTTTTGTGAAAAACTTGTTGGTAGATTTTCAATTTATTTGTCCATGCATCCTCACTTTCTTTTCCAGTGATAATCTCAGATTCCAAAAAAATCTGTTTAAAGTTTGACATGGTGATTAGATGTGCAATGGGGGGAGGGGTTTCCTAGTAAAAATGTTTTTAAGGTCTATTTTACCACTATGTAAGCCATTTCAGAATATGAACTATAAGTATAAAGTTATAATGGTTTATTTTTGTAGCTACCACTATCACTTCTGAGGACAGCTGTGAACCACCCTATGGTAAGTCCTGTCATATGTTATAGGTTTGTGAACCACCCTATGGTAAGTCCTGTCATATTTTTATATGTTTGTTACCATATAAAGACAAGCATTACCTCATCATCACAAATTAAATGAAAAGACGATGAAACAATGCAGCAAAATTTATCATATGTTAATTTTATATAAAAACAGAATAGAGGATACTTTAAAACAGGAAGACTGTAAATACTTAATTTGTAGATTATCCAAAACACATACTACATCCTTATTGTTAAAGGATCAAGAGTTTAACTAGGCCTATATTTGGGGTCAAAATTCAATCCCATTTTCCCTATTAAATCTTGTTTTATGTTCCCATGTTTGGAAAAAGGGCAGTGGGGATTCTTCCATTCCTCCTATTAGGCATTACCAGTGTGATGCATTTGTTTTCTGTTTGTTTCAATGGTATACATGCATGGTACTTTTTTTCCTATACAGTTGGTGGAATTGAAGAATGGAGAGACATACAACGGTCATTTGGTCAGCTGTGATAACTGGATGAACATAAACCTCCGAGAGGTCATCTGTACTTCAAGGGTAAGTCATACAGAACACCTTTCTAACATCTACAAGCAGGCAGGAATTCTTAACTGAGAATTATGCAGGAAAAGTTGCATGTAAAAGTTGGGATGATGAAAATGTGTTCTATTAACATGGTGTTAATATGTTGAAGTGAAGAGGTCATCTGTCAGAGGCATACGCCAAATTTATGTCAATCAGGTATCTACCCATTGTAATACAAAATATAAAGATGATCATTTTTGTTGTAGTCTTGTAAAACTCAATATGATATATTGAAAAAAACATATTTTGTCTTATCAATTTAAATAGTAGCACCTATTGTGAAATGTTTGGAAACCCTCCTCTGAAGAATCTCTCTGTCCAGGACTTGGATGTGATGTCATGCTTTACACATACCTCCTGACAAAGGGACATAACTTTGTCAGTCTTGTAATATTTATGATCTGTAGTTGCTGCACTGCTCGCTATAGTACCCAAACAAAATATCTATCAAGATTAAAGTATTATTCCTTCCATAAATCTTCACTTTTTCCGAGGGAAACTCAACTTTGAATTGCTGGGCATCAAGCCATGAACACAGTCATGATATTAGTATACATATTGACTCTCGTTTCTGGCCCCACCCCTGGCCCCACCCCTGGCCCTAGGAACTTAATTTCTTGGCCATAACTTTGAAATGATTGAGGTCCTGAACCGATAGCCATATATACCATTGCTGGGCATAAAGATCCAGATGAGTGATACAGGCTCTCTGGGCCTCATGTCTTAAATACAGTATAGTCTCCCCTTAACTTCTGTTAAGATATAACTATAGCATAAATGGCGCAGAATACTTCTGTTGACTTGGTACTCAATAGATTAAAGGAATAGTATAACAATATGAAGTCCAGGGTTTGATTCCCCGAAACCAATGCCTGGAGGGAATGTTACGCTAGTCACAATGCAAAAAGCATGTTCCAATACTAGTTCTACCATTCATATGTTTCTCCCTTATTTCATCAGGATGGTGATCGTTTCTGGAGGATGCCAGAATGCTACATCAGAGGCAGCACCATCAAATACTTACGTATCCCAGATGAGGTCATTGATATGGTGAAGGAAGAGGTCATTCAAAAATCCAAAGGACGAGGAGAGATGAGAGGTCGTGGAGGACCACAGAGAGGTCGCGGAGGCCGAGGTGAGATACCGTTGTACATAACTTTGACAGGATAATGAAACAATTTCACGAAAATATGATTTTCTTACTAGGGAAAGAATTTTAGAATTGTATGTGGTTTACTTTGAAAGAAGAAATTGAATCTTTTCCCATAGAAAAAAAATAATCCAATATTTTCTTATTCTCTGAGGTGAAAAATGTATAAATCTTACCAACACACTGCTTTCCATGCTGTCTTTGACTAGAAGCCTGACACAAAACACCATAAAACATTTTTGCACCAAAAGTGTGTTTGGATTTGACAGTTATTTCCCTTGGTCTGTTAGACTGGTATCTAGGTACATCCTGAGAAGCTTTTCAAAATGAGAACATGACAGTCTGTATTTAACCTTTGACCTTGACCTCAAATACCGAAATACAAGTTTCTAGAGCATATCTGGAAGAACAAGAGGGGACATGATTGAGATGTTTAAAGTAACAAACAATCTGTACAACAGTTATGCAACTTTGGAAAAGTCAATCACAAAGACAGAATAAGAGAACATTCTCAGCTAAGCATTGTGAGAACCAGGAACTCCTATATAATTATAGATCTGAGATATGTTAATGATCCAAGTTACTTCACATTCATCTATTGTTTAATATTTCAGTGTTAAATATACAAATAAAAAATAAACAGCATTTGATATAGCGCCCTATCTAGCTTTTGAGTCATGTGTGGAGGATAATGGATCCTGTATCAGTACATAAACTTAACATAACTATATCTTAGCCCCTGTGGTTAGCAAAGTCCTTGAATTTAGAGAAGGACTTAAAGGCTTACAATTAAATCAGACGACACCCCTGCAGATGAGGGATCGGGAAAAGAATACACCTGTTGTTACCCACTGCAGGAGGCAACTAATGTGGGAAGCCTCTGCAGAATTGGGGATTTGCTTTGGTGTCCTCTATTTGGGGACACAAAAGCGACCACAATAAATCTGCTGCGCCAATTGCAATAATTTGAATCTTTCTTTCCACTTCTATCTACCTTTTATTTCCTAGCGCCTTGCTTGGTAACACCTCACTTTTGGCTTGAATGTTGAGCGTTCGCCCAGGTGAGGAAGGCAATGGGTTTTGTCCCCAGGCCGGGACATTCTGAAGTCATTAAAAACAGTAGTTGTTTTTCCCTGCTTAACTTTCATCATTTAGGGGAATGGCAACAAATGGTTAACCCGTTGTCAGTATAATGTGACAGGGCGGAATGCTGTGCTAGGTGCCTTCGGCATGGCATTTCATTGAGATAGCACTATAAAGTCGGCATCAGATCCGTGCTATCACAAGGAGGCAAGCACACAAACATACCCTGTCTCCTGCATACACTACACACATGGAGGCACGACCTTGAATGACCATAGCTGTTAACAGGACGTTAAACAAAATTAAACCAAACTAAACCATTTAGTCAGAGGAATAAAGTGTGACAAATTTTGTGCTCATTTTGTTGGATGTAAAAGTATTGATCTTGTGATATTGACATACAACTATTCTTACTTCAACATGCTTAAAAGCACAATATTATCATATACAATCAAAATCGTTACGGCGTCAACAAGCCGTGTTCAAAAAGAACACGCCCACAAACAGAACGGTTGTTTCAGCGTGTCACTCACTGCAACAAGTCTCCGAAAAAGATACAATGTTGTACACTGCTTCTGAAAACAAGGACGACACCGACCTCAAACTTCTATCGACCAACCGACGAGCCAGATGCAGTGAGTGACACGCTGAAACTTCCCTTCGGTTTGTGGGCGTGTTCTTTTTGAACACGGCTTGTTAACGCCGTAACGATTTTGATTGTAAATTCAGTAAACATATCATATGAAGTTGTGATCATCTGACTGTGAAAACTAAACTTTACCATGTTGGTTTGACTGAGTACCTGGTACACGGGTGGTTATTATAATAATAATAATATACAACATTTGGTATAGTGCCCTATCTAGCTAACATAAGCCACTCTAAAGCGCTTTACATTATACCCTCACAATGAACGCTGGAGGAGATATAGGAGTCTGTACGTACGTAGGTTATACTCAATGTCATCGCTGTAGCAACTTCATTTCTCAAAATGGAATTTCATTAAACTTTATACAAGTGTTTGGTATGACAAAACCTTGAATAAATTGTGTTTCAGTTAACTGTGTTGAAAGTCAAGGTTACTGTTACTATTTTTAGAAAAAACTTTGTCATTGCTCTATCGCCTTCATTCCTGAACAGAATTTAATTAAACTTCATACAAGTGTTTGGTATGGCAATGCCTTGAACAAAATCGCATTTCAGATTTCTACGTTCAAGGTCAAGGTCAAGGTCACTGTTACTATTTTTAGAAAAAACTTTGTCATCACTCGTATCGACTTCATTCCTCAACGGAATTTCATGAGACTCATACATATATACACAATGTGTGAATTGGAATGTGAGGGGATTTGTATCCCTTGTGAAGCCTTGTTTATTTTGATGTAGAGAAGGAAAGCAACACTTTATGTTTATAAGTTTCTCAACACTATACTTCAAACTCCATTCAGAGAAGTTAGAGGGCCAGGGGTGTACTGAAATCAGGTTGTTATTTGTTATCTTGTCCAGAAAACACTTTTTACAGTTTTCAACAGAATTTCATAAACCTGCACTGATGTAACTAGTCACACCTCTCTAAAGGTGTGTACCTGTGGTTACCTTTTTTTTTTATTTGGATATATTTAAAGGAGAAAACAATAACCTTTTGTTACCCATTGCATGTTCTAAGTAGCAGCTAATGTCTCGATCTCCAGCAAAATTGGGGATTTGCTTTTATGCCCTCTACTTTGGGATACAACAGTGACCAAATAAATCTGCTGCAATCATTGCAATATTCGAGATCTTTGTATTTTCTTTCTTTTGCCTGACAACCTTGTTTTCATTGGCGCTGCATCACTTTTGGCCTTAGTGTGACCATTTACTCAAGTTAAGAATGCAATGGGATTTGTCCCCAGCGCGGGACATACCAAACTGAAAGTCCTTCAAAATGATATTTATTATTCCCTGCTTAAAGTTCAGCATCTAGGGTAAAGGCACCAACAGTACACCCATTGTCAGTATATAATGTGACAAGGTGTCATACTGTTTGATGCCTTCGTTATAGTATTCAAGTGAGATATATTACACTCTAAAGTTGGCCTCTACACGCTATCACAATGAGGTGAATACACCAACATACCCAGGCTGCCTCTAGCACACACACATACAAGCACACAACCGTTACACACAAGGAGGCATGTCTTTATATATAAAATGACCTTAGCTATTAATAGGTCTTTAATGTCGGCAATACAGAGATATATTCTGGAATCAGCTAGTCTGTCCCCTCCATGGATTAAATACTGTTCAGAGTTCTCCTAAATTGACAAGCCTATTTCATTTAAACTTGATAAATCATCAGTGTGTTGTATAGTTGTCCACTTGATGTTTATATTTCAGTTTCAACATTTTCTCCCACAGTTATTGCTGTTGTTGCACTTAACTGATCATTTAAAGGCCTGTTTGGACAAATTTTCCAAATAATACATAGCAGATACATTTCTAATTTCAAATAATTATTAAATATTTAAGGATTAACTTGAATATATTTTTTATGTTATGGTGATATAACACAAAAAAACCAGAGCATACTCAAAATAAACCGCAAAGCGGTTTATGATGAGAGTACACTCCAGTCTTTTGTGTTATAGCTACATAACATTAAAAATATATTCAAGTCAATTCTTATAATTTAATCTACTATTCACAATCCCTGTGGAAATCCACTTTTATTGATGGACTCTTTTCTCTTAAAAATTATTACGCCGTTGTATCAGCCAAACAATAGTGACGTACGTTACAGGTGGCGATGTCATTTTTTACGTTATGTGCTGATAACATAATTGTTTAAGCAAATGAAAATGCTTGTTAGGTATACAAGCCAGATTAAATTATATATTAAAAGCTTACTGTTCTAGTTGGCTGTAACTAGAATTATTAATCTGTATTGTTTTCAACATCCTGGTCTGGACTGTTCTGGACTGACTGTCTGTCTGTCTACTGATCTCTATTGATGGATGACTATATAACATGGCCACACATCAGACAGAAATATCAGCACCAGCCTTGAACCATTGTTCTCTTTGGCCTGTGTAGTCTCAGTATGATCTCATTAAGAACTTTTGTTTCATCTAAATAATCCTTTTGGACTTTGGTTTTGTTACATCATGTTTGATGACATGTGGAATTCTTTAATTTATGGGGAGAAATCTTGGATGAGAAGAGTGAGTAAATTGGACAGATTAGGCTTTCTTCAATAAAGTATCAGACCTGTCTGGTCATGAGGAAATGAGGAAATAATGTCCACATCATTGTATTGGATCTACTGCATTTTTGACTTCTCAGATCAATCAAGACATTCATTTTGAAAAGGATGCTCTCCTGGCCCTTTGACCAATTGTTGGTTTTTGGACTGATGAGGAATTGGAGATAACCACCCAGCTTCTGCATTGCAGAGACATTTTGGACTTCTTCTCTTGTTCCTCCTCGTGTATGGCAGGAGTAAAGAAAAAGACTGCTGATGTCTTTCTGTGTACAAACTATAGAGATATTCCATTGTTTTCTCCAGCGAGTGTAAAACGACTACAGTAAAAATGTTTTAATGTGAAAAAATGAAACCTGCTGAATCCCACACCATATGCGACATAATATATTGGCCAGATTAAACAGGGTGTCAGAAATACAGGTTTTATTTAGTAATTTTCTGTTGATTTGGATTTTAGAACAGGATGTCAGAATACTCAGGAGTCACATTAGACTTGTCGTTATAATATTGAAGAGAGCACATGTCTTGCCGAAAGATGCAGAAAAAACACAAGCAAAATGAGTCCTCAAATTTCTTTTTAAAAAAATGAAAGGTTTTCAATAACATTTTGTATTCTGCATGATATAGTTAAGATCTAAGTGTGTTTTGCTTTGAAAGTTTTGTTTTTGTACAACAGAAAGACACCGGATGTGATAAGTGAGGAATTTATGCTGTTAAATGTCTATAGTGTAGAAAGAACATTTACCTTTAAGTAAACCCCATCCTTAACATTTCACAGACAGCGGTGCATCCTCAGATCAACTGTTAGCATGTAAATCACCCTTAATGTTTAACCAGTGAATGGCATAATGATTCCAACATTGTTACTCTCCTTTAAAAAAGCCCTTGATATTTTACAGTAAAGGTACGTTCCGAGGATCGATATAAAGCGTTGATATAGATGTAGATGTTGATGGGACGATAACGGGGAAATCTTATCTCTGTCTCTCACCGTCACCGGTCATGGTTGACAGATATGTTTTTTATATGTGACAAAGTCATTACGTACAGTAGTAATGACTCCCCTGTCTGTACCGCTTCCTAACTCGGATGGGGATGCAATCATTTATTACTAGCAGTTGTTTTAACTGTTTGTTAATAATGTTGTGTTCCAGATAAGCTGTGTCTTCAGTGTGTCTTGGTGTTTTATACTTAATTAACACTGTTTTTATGTAAAATTAATCATAAACTTATAATTTGACACCCATATTCTTTTTGTTATTGTAAGACTGAAGGTTGATTTGAATTTTTGTCATCTTTACACCCGATGTTTTAGCATTATTAGGTGGGCGCGGTGGTCAAGTGGTTAAGGTGTCTGACAATCTGCTACCACTAGCCCTTCATGATCACTGGGTCGCAGGTTCGAGGCTTATGTGGGGCAGTTACCAGGTACTGACCGTAGGTTGGTGGTTTTTCTCTGGGAACTACAGCTTTCCTCCATCACAAAAACCTGGCGCGTCCTAAAATGACCATAGCTGTTAATAGGATGTAAATAACAAATAAACAAAACCAAATTTTATCATTACATGCATTTCATAAACATTTGGGATACTATGTATTACAGTTTACAGCTAGAAGATGTAATATAAAAAAAAATGGTCAGATTTGTTTGTATTTCTGTGGTCTGGTCACAAAACAATAGGAAGACCACGGTTCAATATATCTGTTTCAAATAGAGAAATGTTATTAACCTCCACTTTGTCTATGTTAATGTCTGTTTCTCAGGTGTATAACCAAATATTCACCTCAGCATACCTCCTTCACTGGGAAATGTTTTGCATAGTGCCATATACAAATGTACAGTCCACTGACTTCGGTTCGAGTTGAGAAATGTGAATTTACTTGTAATATCCATCAATATATTTCTCTACCATAGTTTGGTGTATATAATGGATTTAGACTAGGGAGGGTTCATTTTATGGATTTAGACTAGGGAGGGTTCATTTTATCCAGGAATTTCTAAATTAAAGCTCATAAATCATGTTTAGCTGAGATGGTAGTGAATGACGGTGATGATGAAAAAAAGCAGTGAAGTAATTGGCCAGATTTGACACAGTATTTTTTTTCACGGTTCATGTAGAGCAAGAACATGTATGAGGGATGTTCCACTTGAGGTAAAATATGAGATGGTGTCCAGGTCTCTATCTGGATAATGTAAGATTTGGCTTTATAGGCCAAAATAGAAAAAGTGTGTTTCAACTCTTCCTATCTTGCCCTAGATTTCATAATTCCTTTCATGGTCTTTCTTTACCAATTTAAATGAGTACATTGCTTAAAGTTTGAAATGCTTTTGCTCTATTGAAACATTTATACAAATATTTTGAAGAAAAAAAAATTGAAAGTTTTGTCTACTTACCTGCTGAAACTTTTTCAGAGATAGAAAAACAGAAATAGAACAATTTGTTTGGCCTAATGCTGTCATTCAATGATAGTGTAAAGCTTAACATCAGTCCCTCAGTTAACAGCTGAAGGCAGATCTGTAGAGAAATATCAGGTGATCAGTACAAGGCAGACATTTTTTGGTGGCTGCAGAAAATTATTAGGAGAATTTTTCCTTAACCCATTTTCATTCAAACTTTTCTTTGGTGCCAGTCAGGAAAAAATATAAGTCTGATTAGTTTTGTTGATAATTTTATTATTGCTTAATCAGGTATATGTTTGTGTTTTTATACAGCTGCTAGAAATCTCAAGTTATATTTTACATTGCAAGCAACAGAATACACTACAAATGTTAATTTCACTATCATTGAACATGTTTTTGTAGAGGAAAACTCTGTGTGTTTTATAGAACTTCAATTTATCTCAGATATACAAGTGGGTCTGGAGGATCACTGCATTTACTGTCAGTACTTTTATCACTGCTCCTGGAAACTTATCATCTATATCAAAGATTAAATTCATTCTTTGGGAGACAAAACATACACATTGCTGAGGTGTTTGATAAAGGAGGTTTGTGTTCATTATACAGCTTTTCTCTCCTGTGGACATTCATATCGGGAGTTTTTACTTGTAATACCTACCACATCGATGATAAGGCTGGATTAGCCATGATTTTTATCATATTATCAGAGTGATCTCCCCATGTTTGGTTTTTATTTTGTCATTTTTTTCCTTTTTATGTCACAAAAGCCCAACATGGATGACATTTTAATCAACAGGATATCACACTTTGGGATAAAAACGGCAAGAAGTTTTTGACGTGCAATTTAAATGAGTGATATCTGCAACTTCTGTTTCTCGTGATCACGACAGCGCAGATTTGTTTTAAAAGATGTAACAAAACGCGAGCAGTGGTAATTTTAACACTTGAAATTTTGCCATATTTTTCATACGCATCTCCTGAACTGTTCTTCCAATCATGTTAGGGACTAGTGTTTATGGTCGGCCTGTCAGTACTGTTTTAGGGGTTAAAAGTTATGGACACTGAGAATATATTTAAGGGGTCATAAAGATATGTTTCAGTGCCAGAATCTTGTGAATCGGCATAACTCGTGATTAGCTGGGTACTTTATGTGACAAAGTACACAAGGTGTGCGGATGGGGTGGGGAGAATTTTGACAATCATACGACAGGGTACAATATCTTGACAAAAAATCTTGTATATGAACTCTTTTAACTGTCAGAATAGATTTTCGTGATAGAGATAGACTGGCTAAGGGATCAGAGGCATCTTGTTGAGATTTCTGCTGCAGTGGATTTAGTCAGAAAGATACTAGAATAACCGCTAATGGACCATTTAGATCTTAGTCTTGCAAAAAAACATGCTACTGTTTTCTGTCAAAGTTTTGTTGCCGTGATTATTCCTTGGACCAAATTTCTGTCATTTCACAGAGATTCTGCAATAAACCATATGTGATTATAGAGTACCTATGGAAGGCATCATAGCCATGACTGACATGCATCTTACATTTTGGAAAATCTATGAACGGCTATTTTTCTGAAAAGCCTTAAGTTAATTAAAACCAGATTTTGAAGACGTTTTCAGTAAGAATTTCCATGTCTTCATCTGAAGTATTTACATACATGTTTTCCGATATCTTTTTTCTTGGATTGTTTATCATTAAAAGAGTAACCATCAAGCTAGAAATTGAGAATGTCTAAATCATTCCAAGAGAAAATGTATTGATCTTTGTCCTTGATGTACTAGAATTTTATTGAATTTCAGTCTGCCTATCAGCTTTTTCTTACCCCGACAGTTTTAAACCAGAATTTCAGAACTGCAGGTGGTGTACAATGTTACATATTAATCATACACATTTATCAAGCAGATGAGCTTGTCTTTCATCAACCTATTCATGATGACATAGGTCAAGGTCAGAGGTCATATCACTTATATAGCTGTAGGTCAAGGTCAGAGGTCATATCACTTATAAAGCTGTAGGTCAAGGTCAGAGGTCATATCACTTGTAAAGATGTAGGTCAAGGTCAGAGGTCATATCACTTGTAAAGATGTCCCTCAAAATGTGTCTCACCAAGTTAATTATTAATTTCTGTTCTTGTTGGAATGAATCGTCTTGACCATTTCCATGTTCTATCATATCACTGAAGGTTACTGTCAGAAATTAAATCTGACAAGTTCAAAGGGTCAGAATAATTTCACATGCAGATTCTGTAAGCAAGTCATTCATACACTTGCTAATCAAGCATATATGTTTTAAAATTAGTTGATGGTGGTTTGATCCCTTAAAATTTATTCCTGCCGTATTTCTATGTTGTGCTTTATAAAATTTGTCAGCAGTGAAATAGTAACATAATGTAATGCATGTTTTAGGACTACGACACCGTTTGCTAAAACATGGGTTACTTATTAACATCTAAATAGAATAGTTTTGCCTTATTTTGTCATTTCATGAAATTCTTTAAACAACAACGTTAGAGTTGCCACAATCAAATTTGTGACGTCACAGTATCTAGTGATCACATGATCAACAAATGGTGTTAAATTCTCAAGAATGTAATAATGCTTCCTTTATTAAGTCGTGTGCTCGAGTTGTAATCAATACGACAAATTTTACACTAAAAATATCAATTTATCAATTCACACAATAAAGCATGGACATAGTAAAATTAGAGTTCAATTTATCTTAAACTATAACTTGTGTGACAGTACTTAGGGAACTTAGGTGACATACAAAAGGTTAAACTACACTTGCATTTATTTATTCAAAAAACTTGATATTAATTAATGGTATGTGGTATTTATGCTATTAATAGTACTTTTCCTGATAGAAATCGAAACAAATTTTACAGATTTGTATCTGTTATATTTTTTAGGTGCGTTCGGGAGCCGAGGAGGAGGCAGAGGAGGTGGCCGTGGCGGCCAACAAAGGCCGGGCAAAGGGAGGGGTGATTAATTGTAATGTCTGCAACAAGGGAGGGGCGATTTCTGTCTTCAACATATTGTTACTATTTTTGTTTTTGGTTGGTTAAAAAATATCCAGCAAGATTGTATGAGACAAAACCAAAATGTACTTATTTTGATGTGTTATTTTCAGGCTAAATTCAACCATGCTGATTCTATTGGGGAAACTCTTTCATAAAGTTGCTTTGCCATTTTGTCGAATTCTTTTCTTTTTTTTATGCAAAAGCTCATCTCTTCAACATTGCTTCATTGCTGACACATTGCATTGTTTTGGTAATTTCCAAGGGAAAGGATTTTTTTTCACAACATAGTTTTTAATTAGTTAATTGTAAAATGATAATGACCTTTCGTAATTCTTCGGGAAATGAGATATTTTTCATACAGTTTGGACAGCTATTTATTTCTTAACCACCCAACAAAAAGGGTAATGTTATGAGGAAGACTGAATGGTTTGTGAAAGGAATGAAAGCATATAGGGTGAATGTGACAATGTTCCATTTTGGAGTTTGGTACGCTTGTATTGTGGGGTGTGGACCTAGTGAAAACGTCTGTATGAAGTGACTGTTTACATACTTATATCGGCCAGATCTTATTTTAATGCCCTTGTCATTTACTGTCAGTCATGAATTAGACATGACATAAAAATATCTGTTACCATGCAGGTATCACAAAGTCATTTTAACTCATTCACCCCTGAAACTTCATAATGAACTATTCCAACCTTTGAATTGGAAGAGTTCAAATGTGTCTTCAGTTAAGGTGTCCGCAGTGCAATGATTTAATAACCAGTACTGTTGAAGTCAGGATATCTTCTTGGTGTCGCCTGTAACAAACGTTTGTAATTAAAAGACTTACCTACCTGATGTGTTTTCCCTGACATGTAATAATATGTAGGTATCAATATGTTAACTAAGTAAGGCCAAGTTACTGGTACTTTAGATGAAAACAAAATATTGGCAACATCAGTATGCAGATTGTACAAAAGGCATTAGAATAAGATGACCATTAATATATGTAGGTTATGTATGTAAATTGTGTGTATGGAGCTCATCTGTTGAGTTTGTGTCATTGTTTATGACAGAATGAGTGTGGTTGTACTTCGTCATTTTGCCATGTACAAGTGCTATTATATTGTTTTGTAATGCTACATACCTGGTATGTTACTGTGGTCAATGGCGGTATTGAAGTACATATAGTTATACCTCCAAAGCCAATTTCTTTTCTCTAAAAAAATGAAGAGAGAAAAAAAAAATTAAAAAATCTATTTACGGCAAACAACTGCTACAAAATTTGTTCCAATGATTTAGAGAATGGTTCTGTGTACTTGTTCTTGTTATAGATGGGAAGTATACATCACTTCAAAATACAATTCATTACATCTAGAAATCTCTTCTGGATGTGCAAAACACATACAGCCAATTACGCAGTCCTGAAGATTGATAAATAGAGTCATATTTCATGTTAGGAAATGTAAAATGGTGAGACACCAAGCTTCAAAATCTCAGATAAGGCATTGATTTATGAAATTCATTTAATTACATGCATCCGAACTGCACGGTGTATTTCTTTCTACAAATCCTCAGTTTCTATATGTTTTACGAGGAGGTTTCCAATCTCATCGTAAGAGTACTGGTAAAGTGCTGCTGAACCAACTTTATACAGATTCTATTACAGTAAGGTCACACCAATTTGATTTTGTGGTTTTTTTGGGTCAATGTTTGTGGGAAGAAATAGGGATCTTCTGGTGACAGCAGTATTTAGGAAGCTTTGTTATTATTTGTAATCATTTAACATTTACTTTTTCTGAAAATTCAAAAGGGTTATATTCTGCTTGAAATAACAAACTCCAAACAAAATTAAAACAAAAAATGATTTTCTGAATAAGACACTGACAAAATCTGAAACCAATGTTTCCGATACCAATTTTGAAAAGAAGTATAAACATGTAATGAACATAGTGTGGCCTAACAGTTACATGTCGTGAGAGATGTGTACTTTTATTTTTTTTGTTTTCAATCCGATCAAATTTCATGAATCATTCAATTATGATCAAAATTTATCAAATATCCCCAAATGATGTAGCAGATTATGGATTGCGAGGTAACATCCAGTTTAAAAGTTAAAAGCATATTTCTGTTAACAGGGTTTTAATAAACACCTTCTTTCATCAACCAATTATTCAATTATTATTTTTTTACAAATTACAGTCTTGCCTGTTTCATGAACATATGTTTGAATGGGATTTTCCTGTCGATGGATGAGTGAGTTGATTAATCAAACTCATCAGCAGTTTAGATGTTAAGTAATCCTATCATTTCATTGAAATTACATTATTGTACATCCCTAATTTTTCAAAATAAATTCAATATTTGATTGACCCGTGTTGATTTAAAACTTAGATAAGGGTTAGAGGGTACATCCACATGAAAGTCTGGTATTGTTTTTAAACCTGTCTGTAAATCGGATCTCTGTACAAGTGTGCTTATCCTTTATTTCCTGTGTAAGACCGTGGTTCGGGGTCAGCTTAACAAGGTCTGAAGGGGACTCAGGATTACAGCACACCTGTGGCCTCGACTTTTGTTGGTTAATTAGTCTGTAAATATGATATCATTGCTGCCTGTACATCAAAGGAATTCTCCTGTCGACCTGTCTATAAAAAATGCATTACAAGCCATCAGAATGGCTGTAGAAAGCCAGTATATATAGGTAGTGCTGGAATCTGGGGGAAACTTCTGTCCATCACTACACCAACATGTTTTGATATTAAAATACACTGATTTTACAACATATCTGTGTTGTGTGTGTTTCCTCAGCTTCACCTCACTTTGATCTTCTGCTTATTTGCCAACAGAAGTTCACTGGGTACCGAAAGATTTTATACCAATCACTTAGAATTGTGGAGAATTGTATTGGGGTGTCCGGTTATAGTGCCGTCAGTTAAAAATTTATTGAAAACATTTTACTTTTATTAGCAAGGAAGGGTAGAAAAAAAGAATTATTTTCAACAAATATTTATTTTGATGATAGTAAACCTTGATAGTCTTAACACTTTTGATTTCTGAGAGAAAATATAGATATAGGGTGTATGAACATTATACTATTATAGCTGTAAATATTTTACACATTATCATGCATTGTATCTTGACCATATGTCGATGAGCTTCGTGCTCAATTGGTTATCAAGAATAAATAGAACCTTTATTATTATTATTATATAATATGATTTTGTCATAAATGACTCCATGTCATTTTTTAACTAAATGATGGACTTTAAATGGTGCACATGACTTTGTGAGCTTTATTTCTGATTTGCTGACAATGTATAAATCAGAGCTGAACATTTTCATCTAGTTTTCAGGAAGGATCCTTGTTCCCACCGTTAAGGAAAAGTGTTTTTTGGTAAAAAAAAATACATGGCCATTTATCTTTCAACACAACAAAATCACTTGGTCTTAAATTTTACTACCCACTTACTTTGTGATAAATTTTGTTCCTGGCTGATAACTTTGGTATTTATTGACCGATGTACATGAAACTTGGTCAAGATGTTCAGTTCACTTAAAAAAAAACATTGAGGTCAAAGGTCAAGGTCATCGGGTCAGGGGTAAAGGTCAAATTTTGTAGCTTTTCACTAATGAGCATTTTATGACATTATGAAGCGAAGTTATTCGGAATTAAATAAAGAGACACACTGAGGTAAAAAGTTGGAATCAAAGGTTAAGGTCTTTTGATTCAAAGGTCAAGGTCAAATTTTTTATCTTTTCACTGATGAATATTTTGTTATGACATGATGAAGCAAAGTTTATCAGAATTAAACAAGGAGTCAACCTGACCAGATGTCAAGGTCATTGGGTCAAAGGTCAAGGTTAAATTTTGTATCTTTTCACTGGTGAACATTTTGGTATGACACTTTGAAGCAATGTTGCTCAGAATTAAACAAGGAGTCAATTGACCAAAGGTCAAGGTCACTGGGTCAAAGATCACAGTCAAATTTTGTATCTTTTCCCTGATGAACATTTTGTAATGACTTGATGAAGCAAAGTTGTTCGGAATTTACCAAAGAGTCACCTGACCTAAGGTCAAGGTCACTTGGTCAAAGGTCAAGGTAAAATTTAGTATTTTTGTGCTGGTGAACATTTCATTATGACTCTTTGAAGCAATATTTGTGGGAATTAAACAAGGAGTCATTTGACCAAAGGGCAAGGTCACTGGGTCAAAGTTTAAGGTCAAATTTTGTATCTTTTCACTGATGAACATTTTGTTATGACATGAAGCAAAGTTGGTCCGAATTTAAAAAGAAGTCAACTGACTTAAGGTCAAGGTCATTTTATGTTATTATGTAGCAAACTTGTTCAGAACTTAACACAGAGTCAACTGAACTTAGGTCCAGGTTACGGGGTCTAAAGGGTCAAGGTCAAGTTTTATATTTTTGACTGATGAACATTTTGTTATGATATTATGAAGCAAAGTTGGTCGGAATTAAAGAATAAGTCAACTGACCAAAGATCAGGGTCACTGGGTTAATGGTCAAGGTCATTTGGGTCCAAAGGTCAAAGACAAAGTGGATCATTGACTTTTACCCTGGCTCTTGATGGATGAGGTATATAAGGTGAAATAATACAAATCAAAGCTAACAAATCTGTATTGCATCGGTATTTACATTTCTGTTAGCCCAGCAAATATGGAGACGGGAGGAAACAAGACTCACATCATAGTACATGTAAAATGGATATTTTGCTTCCTTGCGATTCTTTTTGAAGTCCAAATGTCAAACGTCAAGCTTAGCTATATGGGCAGATTGCTTCTTGATGATTATGGGGGATACATTGCCACAAGACAGGGCCCTTACTGACCTGTCCATGTTCTATTTTTATTTAGGACATTATTATATTTTTTCCAACAAAAAATAGTGCAGGATACATGCAGTGGAAATATTTTAGTTTGATTTAGATCAGAGGTGAAAAGATAGGTTGCAGTGACCTAGTTTTGGTTCCTGAGTTTCCACTTTCCTTAGATATATGCATATACCAAAATTGATGTTCCTACATTATAATATAGGAGAAACACTCCCTAGAGTGAGATTAGGGATCAAAATATATGTTGCAGCAACCTAGGTTTGATTTTGGATACTTTGTTTTCACACCATGTATTTAACTGCCAAGTTATCCGATACTACATCAAATGTTAACACTCTGAGACCAGAGGGCAGACTACTGGTGGCAGTGTCCTAGTTTTAGTACACAACATTCAGTCTTCCATACCATACATACCTAATGCATTTGACCATTCTACATGAAAAAGAAGACCTTCTGCAAAAACACTTTACTTTGAGGTCAGAGGTCAAACTGTAGGTAGCATTAAATCGATTTTAGTTCAGTGCATTGCACCCCTTCCCTTCATACAGATTTCATAACAATGTACCAAATGTGCTGTTCCTATATCAAACAAACAGTACAGGAGAAAGGCTTCAGAAAAAGTTTTCTTTAATTGAGGTCAAAGCTCAATATAAAGGTAGCAGTGACTTATTTTTACCTCAGGACAAACTTTCTTCCACAAAGTTTAATGACCTTTCAATGAAATGCACCAGAAACCGTTTAGAAAGATGAAAAACCATTACTGGACATGGTTTCCATTTCTATCTTGTTGTGTTCACAGAAAAGTAGACCAAGACTAACCCTATCTACCAAAGCTGTATATGTTAGATCATGCAAGGCGTCCTCAGAGATGGCTAGATCACTACTACATGAAACACCAGCTCAACAGCTCATAAGTCAGGAAGTATTACTCATTCAAAAGTCTTGGCACAGACTTTCTGCTAAATACCATAACTTCAACACTGAATATGTTATTGTCAAGTGTATTGAGTTTGAGCTGCTTTGCCAAAACACCCCTGGAATATGTCGTAGCAAAATTGAAGGATCGGTGTGCGTTGGCACCCTGTTGATGAGACGAGAAGACTAGTTCGATCCTTTGGTATACATCAAAAGAATCTTGCGGTCACGTAACGGTAAAACTTGACAGGCTTTGAAGTCGGGCGTCTCTCCTTTGTAATCTTCAAAGGGCAGATATAAGCCTAGCGATTAGTCAGGTTTTTATTTTTAACTGAGACCAATCAAACAGCTATATTCGTGCCTTCAATTTTGCTATGACATAGGCCTATTCCAGGGGTGTAGACAACGAAAGTGAGCGTAATCCCTGGATATCGAGGATGGCATTCTAAGAGAGTATGTTGAATTTGAATAACTTTTCTTCAAATCAAGGAATAATACTTGTAAGCACGTTATCTACGCTTTCGTGAATACAATTTAAAGATAAAGGTTCTTAAATGCTATTCAGTTAGTTTTAAAATGTTCCCTGCATAGAGCCATTTCTGTGTACAGCGAAATAAAACGGCGGTATTTTCAGTTTCACACTACCTCCTTTTCTATTTATCAAAAGGATGTCAATTGTAGAAGTCACATTTAGAATATTTTATTTTCAAGACAAGCGACCTTTATAAACCACACAATAGATTCCTTATTCATGATGAATGCACCTGTAAACAGGACGGAAAGAGTGAGTATTTTTGATGCGGCATAAGTGAAAAAAAGTGTGGTATATATACAGTGGAATGGCAAAATAAACTAGACATGAATTCATGACTTAAGACCGTGCTTCCTTGTCTCTTTAACTTCGTAAACGGTGGATTTTCGCGACAGCAAGGCGTATTTTAAGAAAACAAAACGGCACTTTTCCGTTTTGTCGCAGCGGCAGAGTGCTGTATTAGAACATACAATGGCACTTTTCAGCTTTGTCGCGGCGACAAGGCGAAAAAGCAATAAATCCCCTAATTCACTGCCATAAAATCCTGATATTTGATATTTGATAAATGTGCTTGTATCTACCTAGTCTGAGAGAACATACCAGTATTTAGGCCAATATCAAGTATGATACCATCAATACATACCGACTTTGACAGACCTTCTATCTCAATTAAGCAAAACATTTTAAAACATTAAGTTACCGGCTTGATGATTGTTAAGATACGGTGAATTCACTTTCCACATTATCATTAAGTACGTAATAAACTGACTGTGACACTTGGTCGGTTATGAACACCCCCGGGGTGCCTTTCTCCTCCCCCGTACTACCGAGGGAGATACTGGTAGGCCATGATATTGTTCCTTGCGCTGGAGACTCAGACAGCATTACTTCTGATGCAATCATGGTAACATACAAGAGTGTTTACTTAGAGAAGTTCGTTTTTTACAAATCACTTCTTTTTTTTAGAAAGAAATGAATCAATAGAAAAATCAACCAACGTCCTGAATTCACTCCAAAATAATTATTGGTACAAGCTTAATTTTGATTATGGAACAAATTCGAAAATATGTTTTCTAAAGTAAAACTACGCCATTCGAAGCAGTTCCAACGATCCATTACGTAACTGTCCCAGGCTGTGACATGTTCCGGCGTGCTAGAGAAAACACAGGCCGCCTCCCCTGCTGTGGTATGCAGTCACACACAACGGGACTCGGCATTGCCGAGTGCCAGACGCGCGGATTTTTCAATCGCAGATTGTTGGTTCCAGGTTGGCTTTGCCGGTGGCGCTAATGGCTACCGTCTGTGGGAGCATGTCACTCCCAATCTCGGGCCTTTATACCGAATAAGAGTCGACACTTTATATACTCAAGTAAAACATTCACACTTAAAAAACCTCTACCGAGATTGGGAGAGCTGGCAATGTTATGGCCGTTTACGACACAATGGTGTACAGTTGATGCTATGTTTCGTACGTGTATGAATTGTTATGTATGAAGGTTACTGCTTGTAATTATTGTTATGTAATAGTGTGTGTTTTGTAAGAATTTGTCCCCTCAAGTATAGGATTAGCATGTGTAAAGAGGTCGAGTGGTTTCCGTTTTTCCTCTTGATGTACAGCCAACATTGATCTCCGATTTTTTTCTGTATTGAAGTATTTTTCTTATTAAAATCGTGAAGTTCTTAATTTTTCACATAATAAATCACTGAACTTAAATATTGGCTGATTGAGGCAGATATTTATTTCATCTCGTTAGAGCACGGACTTAGATATAATATAATTCCGTGGTTAGAGTAAGGCCGAGATAACATTTCGTTATAGCGACTAAGTATGTATATCTCGTTATAACGGGATAAAATAGGATTTTAGATATCTTCTATCAGGCAACATAATAGAAAACTGAGGAAACAAACTTAATAAAGTAGATTGGACGAAAACCTATGGGAGGTATTTGACATGACGTTAAACACGTGTACTGTCTGTCACTTGAGTTATTTTGACAAATAGACGTCCTACTTGCAATAGACAACTAGATTTGTCAACAGGTCTCGGAGATCCTATTCTATGTAAACAAAAGCATGTGGGATTTTGTTTTAGTACCTTACACCCACCTCGATCATTCTTGTTTGTCAAAACACCGTCCTTCAGAGTCCGGCACATTAGTGTTGAGTAGCGTGTCGTACGGGACTGGAGCACTCTTATACAGACGCCTCTACACAAACCAGGAATGTTTGATCCAAACAATACAGGTCGTCATCTTTGGTTTTGTTAAACAATCATGATGTAATATACACGTATTATGTTTTTGTTTGAATAGAATTTCAGTGTCAACACGAAAACGAGACGTTGAGTAAGATGTTGACATAGTCATCGTAATCAGTGTGTTTACACGATACCAGTACTGCAGTGATGTAGGTGTGACGGTGTCAATTAATAGTTCTCCGACACAGATCTGGTTAAACTTCAACTAGATTGAAGTATCCCACAACATTATACATGTCCCCGCCATGACACTCCGTCTAGTCATAATATACCTACTCAGGAAAGGTGACGTAGGCTATATTGCGTTGGCCAGCAGTATGATGACCTCTGACCTCTTGCTGTGACATACGATGTGTACGCAACACACCGAGAAAATCTAAGGAAACTTCCGACAGAGCTTGAAATTTACAATAGTATTGTTTAACACATATTTTAATCAATTTAAAACCAATACAAGGTTACTCTACTGGGATGGAAAAAACGTTTAGAGCTTTTGGGAAATCAAAAATATTGGCCTTTTCCCCCCATTTACGTTGTAACGTTGACCTTATGGTTATGAACATGAGAGTAAATCATGATGTATTGATATATGAATTCCCGCTTAAATATACAATATAAAACCTTTAAACTCCCTGACCTTGCTATTGATTTTGTAGTTTTATTACATACTTACAAATAAATACGGGTTTTTTGTATATGCGATACGACACAATTGCTCTAACCCATATCAGCCCTCGCAGTATCACACCCCAAAACCCGTATCAGCCCCCGCCGTATCACACCCCAAAACTCGTATCAGCCCGCAAAAACCCGTATCACACCCTTTTTGGAAAAAAATAAATCGTTTTTCAATAGTTCAAAAGAAAAATAGATCATAAGGTAGTAACTTTTATTTGTAAGTATGTAATAAGACAATATATTTATTTGTGTTTTAAAAAAAAGTCAATTGTCTAAAATTACACAACAAAAATACTTCTCTTTCTGATTCATGTAAAGACTAATTTAATGATGTTTTTTTTCTGGGGAATAAGGACTTTAAGAAGGTGAAAAGTATGTAATAAACAGAATAAACCATGCCTTTTTCCATATCACACCCAGTATCAACCCTCGACCATGCAATATCAGTCCTCGGGCTGGTATTGCAGTCTCGGGGTGATACTGGGTGTGATATGGAAAAAGACATGTATTATTCTCTATTTACAAATGAAAGTGAAAGTCTAACAATCTATCTATGATGTTGGTAACCGTTGATAAGTTATTGGTTAACAAAGCACTACGAGGATTTTACATTCGGATGTGTCGAAAATACAAGTCATATCCCGGGCAGACCTTTCAAAGACATTTTGAGATTTTATGATAAGGGTTGAGTTTACGGACATGCGCCACGCAGTGCTGGTCCAGACATCAATGTACGGGGTAAGAATTTCCGCTCTCTACAGTTTTATAAAGATGACACGGCTCGTATTGACATATAAGCTTCCGGTTGTTATGTGCCGCTGTTCAAATAACCAATTTCGCTCCTTTCCTTCAATGCGTCGGTGGTGTAACGGTCAGCATGGTTGCCTTCCAAGCAGTCGATCCGGGTTCGACTCCCGGCCGACGCACATTTGTTTTTACTTTTTTTATTTTTTTTTATAAAATATACCATTCTCCAATTCAACATGTTTTATCTGAACATAATTGAAGATTTTTTTTTATTATTTATCATTTTCCTGTTTCTATTTAACCACCGACATAGATATAATATTCTGGTATTGTTATGACAATAGTGTTTCTTCTTCAATTACTCAAAGGAGATGTCTGTAATTCACAGACTCTCGTCGAGACATCTAGTCGTCAGACCAAATAGAACGATCATGTTGTTTGTTCAGGAATCTAATCAAGGTCAGCTTTAATCCTTCCGTCAGGTAGCTTTTGTTATGTTACTCTTTATGTCAGTGTTAATTTGGATATCTTAATTTAATTCGGACGCTCAAAGACTTATAACGTAATACGCTGCGACCGCATGAAGAGACCATATCAAAATACTGGTACACAAATTTCAAACTTTCTGTAAACGCAAATCCCTACCAAGGAAAAATACAATAAATAAAAAATCTTAACTTCATAGACGTATGAAACCAGTAATTGCGTTTTTTTCCGCTTTCAGAGACGTGCCCACAACGCGAAAATATCTAGTTTTGCTTCCTTATTAACATTCTACACTGTACCACTGGTTTTTGCTTTTAATTGATTTAAATACGCGTCTTTAAGTTCCAGGCTGAGGGTGTGTGTATGTTAAAAAAATATTCAAATGATGTAATATGACTCCTCCGATGTAATTAGAACGGGGTAAAGGAAGAAAATAAACGAAGCAGCTTTGATGTCTACTGTACGATGACCCGTACAGCTGAAACGAGACCATTTCCCGCCCCCACGATCGCACAACGGTACAGTAATACCCCCGGGCGGCGAGACAAATATACATTGATCAACAACTGTTTTATCGCTAATCGGTAGCATTGTCGTTCTTTAACTCTTTTGATGTCTATCTGCCTTCTCTGGGGCCTGTAGTGCAGTTATTCAACCAAAACCACACTGGGGTCGCTAGCTGTCCCCTCAAATACACACTGTCCCTTTAACCGGAGAGGCGGCGCTATATACTACAGTGCAAACAAACTAGCGATAATGTTTAAATGGGAAATCACTTACTATATAGCTAAGGAATGTCCAAAACAATTTTATATTTCATAAATCATTTTGTGTTTTTTAGCGGTTTCGGTCGCTATGATTTTAATTACCACATTGTTTGGGGTCAATATACTGTTGTTACGAATTTACCTGTGAAATATATACCTGTATATAAGTCAATCAAAAGGTGTACAGGTGTAGTTCGCGCCATTCTATATTATGTATAGCTGTACTACACTATGTATACGATATATATGCGTCCGCACGTATGACCTGTTTAAATATTATGCATCAGAACTTCCACAGCGAACCAGAACGTCGATTCATGAAGAAAACGTCGAGTTGAATTGACCGTAACTGCCCAGGTTTTTTTTCATCGTTCGCGTAAAGCCACGTGCTATATATATTGCGGAGTGAGGAACCAATCGAATCGCGGTGTGTGGAGGAGAGTGTACACACAGCATAAGAATCGTACTGGATATTATGTTTGGTGTGAAAATGGAACTCCTTTCTAGTTTATTAGAGTTTAAAGCGACACGCCACTGCCAGGTACAACGCTCTTTAATACATACTGGACATCGGCTAGCGGTCAATTGTGACTGAGACGTCAGACCGGGAGGTCGACCCACATGGACCCTACAGAGCCGGATTACAAATTAGGATTATTTACTACAGATGCTGGGGAGGAACGGATAACATGTGTTTTGTGGCAATGGAGTTAACGTGAAGACGATTAAATGAATACAATGCTACACCAAAATGATACATTATTTATTGTTAATTCTCTTAAATACCATACAAATTGGTTTGTCAAACGAGGAGTCGAACCAAAGGGCTAAATGTAGGACCCAAGAAAATGTAAGTATGACTGTAATTCTATAACCAATAATACATACAAAGTTTTTTTCATTCATCGTATTTGTAAATTGGTGTTAACTGAATCAGAGTCAAGTCACGTTCAAGTCGGCTTTAAATCAGTTTATAGAAAAGACAACATCAAATTCAGGCCGTTTTTTCGGATTTGCCTAAGTTACATAGTTAAGAAATATTATTTGTATAAATGGAAGTAATTTATTGTGGACAAAAATGTAATATTTGATCAAATATCGAAGATTTTTGTTATAAATGGTAGACAATTTGTAAGGAAATGGAGTTGTTCTAACTCTGTTCATGAGCTTCCACACAAGTGACAGAAATATCAGATCTGAGCTTCAGAATGGATAGAACAGATATAGACAGAGCCCTGTTCTTTGGTGAGCAGTGTGCACTAGGATATCAACATCACTAGATGGTTGACCCCCCACTGATGTGTAATTATAGATAAGAGGACCCCTCTCACTGAGGGTCAGATGGCTGTAACTGGACTCCATTCCAAGCATGCCATTGACCTCAGAAATCAGTTCTAAAACCATAGTGCAAAATCACCTTCCTTGACTTTTTTTCCTGTTCAGCATTTTGAGAAATATATCTTGTGTACAATTATCACTTGGTGTGGTGTTAAATTGGGTAATTTGTAATCCAAATGTGAAAAAAAAAATCATTGATACAAATTAAATGATTTTCTGAAAAATTACTGTTGTGTATCTCTCGATCTTTGTGATATTTTGCTTCACATACAAACATATTACATTATTGTGGGCTATGATTGCTGAATAATAAGATACAAACATATTACATTATTTTGAGCTATGATTGCTGAATAATAAGAGCCTGATTTGAGGTCCGACAGCAGCATTACCCCTCGACACAGGGGTCAAACCTGTACCTACCACAGTTCAAACATTGTCAAATGGTCTAGACCTCTCTAAATCTTTGAAAGATATTCAGTTTGTAACTTTGGCTCAATTTAAGAATAATATATTTTAAGCAACATGATCAGCATTTTAAAACACATATAGTACTTCAAACAGACACGATAGAAATTAAGTTAGTAAACCTAATTATATCAAAATTTTCAAATAATCAGACGTCATGTTTTGGAGTTAAATTATGGTATACTATACACAGATTTATGTCAAATTTGTGCTGCAAAATGATTTTTTTGTTTCTATTTTTACATTTGAAAATGATATTTTTATCTCATGTAAATTAGTTGTGTGGTTTTATTTTTAATAATCCAATTTAAAGTCAATAATAAGATTATAATGTTGAGTCTTTTTCAAGGTATTATGGTCACAGATTAAATACCTTTATCCTTTAATACTGCCCTAAATACTATTAAAGCTGTCACATACCTCTATAATACAGGAGACATCCAACCATTAACACGGTTCATAGGATTTCAAAATACACCCGGAAATTGATATCCCTGTGTCAAATTATCTACGAAGCTTGTAAAATTTAGGGATAGTGTGAAAATTGATAGGTTTCCTTCATTAAACATATTGTCATCCATGGAAGGGGTTAACAAAAGTTGAAGTGGAGTATAACTGTCAACTTGAACATTTGTGATAGGCTGGGCATTGACAGTTAAACAAATATTTGTCAAAGATTGGAAAGAGAAGAAAACTAAGGGCTTTATGTTTCAAATGCCTTTGGGTAATGAAATACTAATTGATAAGAAATATCTTGCATGTTGATATCAATGATTTTTCTATATTAATGCATTATATAAGGGTATGACAAGAAGATTGAGGGTGGACGGGTGATGCAGTGGATAGCACTATTATAATTACCACCAAAACAGCCAGGCTCTGATTCCATGGTCGGAGACATAACATGCTTCTATGGTTTTATGCATCTCTGCTGTGAGCAAATATAATTTTAAAAAAAAATTGGGTCACCTTTCCAACCATTTCGGGTGTCTCTGGATAGTCCGGGTGTCTTCCATATTAAGACCCTCTGCATGCTTCCACGCAGGCCAACAAGACTGATTGATGTAAGTTTATGTTTCTTTAATTATTGTTGTAAAATATGTACAGTTTATTTATCGAACTTGCAAGTAATTAAGATTAATACGGTAATAATTTGTACTACAGTACTAGAAGGTATGCTTCGTGTCCGAAGTGCTGAAAACAATAATGGGACGTGGCTTTGTGGCAAGTCTGGGAGTCATAACTCCTTGTCTAGGTAATGCAAGAGTGATGAATTAGACTCTAAATAATTTTGATGTGTTAAGTGGCATATGAAAAGTTTTGTCCTGATGATAAAATACAGTCTGAGCCACACTTCATTGTTAAGTCTTGAGAATCGTTTTCATAAAAGGTGTAATATTTCATTGTGTTTCGTTTTAACAATGAGTAATAATTTAATGTCACAATACCATTTTTATTTTTATTTTTTTATCACATCATATGTAACCCAATCAAACGTTTAACACTATATAAAGTTGAAATTCCTCTGTATTATTTTATCACATCATATGTAACCCAATCAAACGTTTAACACTATATAAAGTTGAAATTCCTCTGAGAAAAGGTTCATATGCTATTAGGATTATGTTTGTCAAGAAACTTCACGATAATGTGGCTTTCAGAATTCACACTTTACTGATTGTGGTAAAATGTTAAAATGTTCACACCCCTTCCACCAGAATCATAAGGTCAGATCCATACAGATGTTTGTTTGCTGGGTCTGTGCTCACACACATGCAGTGTTCAGGCCAGGCATGTCCCAATGCCCCGAAAAATTGACTATAGATTCCTTTTCATATTTTATTATATTGTGTTGATTAAGGAAAAATTTCAAAGCAGAAGGTGCAGAGGGTAACCTTGCTCTAACTTTGCACCCATCTCGACGAAATACAATATCATTGGACAATAATAACGGGTTGGTCTGGTGGTACTGTGGGTTAGTTCATTTGCCATTCAGCAGGACCATGATGATGGCAGAGGTTTGATTCTCCGACATGATAAAGGTACGGGGTCACCTGCCGATCCACATGGGTTTTCAGTGGATACTCCGGGTTTCCTCCCACATTAAGACCCCCTTCATGGTGCTATCTTGGTTAACAAAAGTGATTAATATAAGTTGGGAATTGTGTTTTTTTAATATAAATTCAAACAAAATGGTGTGACGGGGTTAAAAAACAAGTTAATACCTGTATCTTTTAAAGCTTGTCCTGAGGTCTGTCACTAAAGACATTCTAAATAAATGAAACAACCTACTGATGGATAGTCCCAAAAAATCTGGCCCTTTAACTCCCTATGGATACTGAGTCAGGCTAAATTTTGGGCTCAGGTGCAGAAAAAACAGGTATTTTTTAAAGCATGGCCTGTTGTCTGTCACACACTAGCTACTCTAGGCTGGTATAGACATGAAAGCTAATATGGATTATTACAATGTGATATGGCCGTGTATAGTTTGTGATTATGAAAATTAAATCTTGTTGGACACACCTGGCTAACACTAAGGTCCAGGTAAAATATTTGCTTAAGTAAATGTTCTTAAATACCAGTGAATAGGAAGAATACAGCCCATAATCCTACACAGGTAAAACAAAATTATAATAAAAGAGGTCTGTGAAACATATTCCAAGAGGTGATTCTAAGACGAAACTATCGTATTTGAAAAAAACAAATGTGTCAATATTGTCCTGGTATTTTAGATATAAGTTAGGGAACAGTGAGTTGAATATTATTGATTGTCTTTAAATTAAATGCCATCATGATCATCTGATATTTATCACTAATACGTACACGACTGTAGGCTGATATGTTTTTTCAGTAGAATACTTGATCCTGTGGCCGATACTGTTATTACAAACTTCTCTTACATTGTGTATTGGCAAAAGTTAATGTGCGTGGAGTGTTTTACAAATAGCTGTAAATTAAACAATCTGTACGTCAGTAAACAATCTGACGACTAACATTGTTTATAATTATGTAGAGTTGGCAAGATCTCACAAAGATTATATTTTTTTTACCTCAATTTAGTTTTGTATTACTCTTTATATCAGAATAAATCAAATTTCTTGTACATGTAGATTTTGAACTGACCAAATACATTTTACAAAGGGTTTGTTATATAAATATTTTCATATGCATAAATTGGTTATATATGATTTTAAAGTTCTAGTAGACCAGAAACTGGCATAGGAGACTGATCGTGATATTTTACAGATTGGAAGTCTTGTGTTAGTTTTTATGGAGTTTCTTGTTTTCTGTTTCCTAATATTGTGTCTAGTACAAGGTTGATGTTGTTTTCCCTGTTTGTGGCATTTTCTGTATGCATGCTTAAACAACTCATTTTCTTTCACATTCATAATATTCCTTTACAATTAGAAAACTCGTGTTTTACTATTATGGTTTAATTGTCCCTAATTTCCATCTGAACCTCATAAAGTGATAGCCAACATATTTTAAGTCCCCTTTTCCTTATTCTGAGCTATTCCTTTTAACTCCCCCTTTGTATCATGTGATACCCTGTTATAACATCAACGACTTGCTGTACAATTGGTGACAGTATAACAAGTTCTTACTGTACTTTTAGAATTATTGGCACATATTATACATGTAAAGTCAGCCCTGTTTTTGAAAGACCAATGTTAACTCTGCTGAGAGATCAGATCACCTGTGTTAAGAGACCGTTCCATCTTTAATTGTGACTAGCTTGGCTGTTGTGAAGACACAAAATCCTGAACCTATATTAAGTCATTCACCCTTGAAATTTCATAATAAACTATTCCAACCTTTAATTTGGAAGAGTTCAAGTATGTCTTTAGGGGTGAATGAGTTAAGAGACCACCTGCAATAAGAGACCTCTTAATGGACCTAATGAAGGTGGATGATGTAATAACCGAAGTTCATAGAGGTAATGATATCATACTCTTTCTGTTATTGGGTTTTGTAGGACTGTTCAGACGAATCCTGCATCAGTTAATTTTTGAGGTTGTTGTTAAGTCCCACCACAAAGATTAAAGTGGGTTCTCCAATTTCGGTAGAGTTCCATTGCAAATACACGAGTCCAGGATTCAGGTGTCTGCAGTGTTTCAGAAACTAGTTACATTTTGATTATTTTATTGTACATTTTCCTGGTTATTAAAATACCAAGAGATGAAAACATTGTGTACCGGTAAATCTTGCCTGTCAATGTAGTTAGGTGCATGTGTTCAGGACGATCTGTGGACCGAGAAATGCCAGTTAACAATGATATCACACGGGGATGTCAATTCAATAATTCTCGATTTTAGTGCTATTCTTCACCAGATTGAACTCTTCAATGGCTTTCTACTTAAAAAGCAATAATAGGGTATTAATGAATGTTGTAGTAATTTGTATGTAATTAAACTGAAATGTGACAGTTACTGAAAAGAAGAATGAATTCTTTATTCCACTGAAGCTAAGCAGTTAATCATAGGTATATATTCTACATTTACAAATTCAAATAACCACACTTTATGAAAGATTTCAAACTCAATTTATCGAGAAGTCTCAAGTTTCTTTTGTGAAAAGAACTGGAGTTGAGGTCGGTGTGTTCAGATGTTAAGATATAATTGGACCTTTGTTAGGGGTGTGTTGATTTTCGGCCTAATGGTACCTTCGGCCCCTCCTTGTATTATACAGACCTACACTTTATCAAACACCTGTTCATTGACCAGTCACACCTCTATCCAGTGTGTATTGTTGATGGTCAAGAATGTCACAGTGGACATTACTAGACAAACACTGGCCTTGGATGTCCAACATCTCCAGATTGTAAGGTCGGATATGTTCCTGTCAGTCTTTTGTCAGTGGAGATTGGACAGTTTACAGGAACTATTTTGTTAATGTTCTATCAACAAACAGGTGGCTAATTTAAATTTCCTCTCATTCTTTTAGTTACCTATTTGTGTGGGAGACATGTGACCAAGGTTTCTGGTAACTTGTTTCCAGTGTCCCTATGGTTTCTAGGAGTCCAACCTATATAGCTAGGGGACCATTAATTACTAAAATATTTTGCCAAATCAATTCAACTCTGACATGTTACCTATGTCATCAGATTATTTGTGAAACTTTTTGACATGGTCAGTCTTTGTCAATTTTTGGACACTTCCTTCACTATACTTACCAAGTAGTAAATTATTTTACCAATTGCATCAGTTTAAAAGCATACAAATGATTAAGTTAGACAGAAAAAAATGTTTCCATTTTAATTGCTCTCAAAACTTAAGTGTTGATTATGATAAATTAATGTTTTTTTCAAGATGATTTTAGGAAGGTGTCAGAAAGCCAGTGTTTCAGACTTTAACAGTGTAAAATTACTCATAAAACAACATTTAGGTAGGAAGAGGAAGCAAAACACACAATGTGGTTGTTTTTGTCTAATGAATACATTTACAGGTATACAAAATGAAAGACATTAGACAGGCGAAATACTGAGTTCAAAGGTCACTGATGGTGACCAAGTGCTCCTAACTGACCTCATCACTGACCCTAATTGTTGATGAATCCACTGACCTTACTGACCCCTAATAGACTGACCACTGATCATGATCAGCTGATCTTTAGACAAGTTGATGCCCAATTTGCTGTGGAATGTGCATTTTATTTCAACTTTCAATTTAGAGTCCTTTATGAAGCAGTTAACTGTTTAGACTAATAATAGCAAAAACTGACCAAATTATTGGAATCTTTTTTTTTGATAACAAAAAGATATCAACACTGAAAGTGATATTTTAGGTTAAATAGCAAAACACTATCAACAGAGATATTTTAAAGATTTTTTCAAGTGATTCCTTAAGATAATTTTCAAAATGTTGTGTCTTATTACCAAGAGATATTGTGTGTTCTGTAGGCAAGTCCAACATGACAAGCATGAGTCAATGACTCAGATATCTTTGTACTAAAAATCCCTGTAACTCTCAGGTTTTTTTTTAAGATTAAGATTCATGCATATTGTGGTTAGTGAAGCTATGATGAGTATCGTATGATAGGGAGCTCCCACTGTGTAAGCTGCGTTTACATGGAATTCTGGTACATTATACTTAAACGACTGCCTCATTCAAACGTTCACATAATTGTAAATTTACTACATTGTAGGACAATGTAAATGTACTTTTGTGAATTCAAATTTTCGGGCATTTGTATAGAAAGGATTAGAATTTGAAACAAAATTGCAGGTAACATATTTTTGCTACCTCATTTTATATTAGCTTATTTCTACTGTATGGACAGTTGTATTTTCAAACCATGCAGACGTGGCCGTGTTAACTGAAGGTGCCCCCATACATAGGAAGTGTTTAAATTATATTATCAGTGCCAAGGTGTTTAACATAGGTGTGAAGATTTTAAATTGACATTAGTGACTCTGAACTTTTCTACAAGGTATAAAATCTAGATTTTTTTGTCCTTTCAAAGGTAATCTAAAAATATATTATGCAACGTACATTACGCTATTGTGAGATTCATCAAATTGGGATCATAGTCTGATTAAAATACATATCTTCAGTATTGATAAACTAAAGTGTAGTGATATTGAGAATATGTATTTTATTCAGATAACTTCATGCAAAGAGTAAGAACCATTGTTTAAGCTTCAACTATTATGCATTCCAGCATTTTATATCCAAGGTCAATCTCACTGTTACTATAAATAGGAAAATTCTTAATTCTCAACATCAGCTCTGTTAGTGCCTTCAGCTGTATTCAGATATCCTTGAAACCTAATACAAGTATTAAGTACCAATGGGTAGATTAAACAAGTTTGGTTAATCTTACATCAGAGGTCAAGGTCACCGTTAGTCAATGGCTTTGCTATATATTTAGAAACAAAAGTGTGTCATGGTTCTTACTATTCCATTTCTGGTTGGATTTCCAAGAAACTTTATACAGATAAACAAGTTCCATTTCAGAGTTTTGTAGTCAAGGTCACTGTTACTATAAATATCGTAAAATCAAAGAAACTTTTTTTCACACTTGGGTAGCTTGTATTATCATGGTTATTCCAAAAAAAGATAATAAGGAGGTAGACATTTTTTATGCAGCTCTAACACCTATATGCTGGTCCATGTCGACCATGTGGGCCACCGGTGAGTTGTAATTATATACTGGTCCATGTCGAACATGTTGGCCACCGGTCAGTTATAATTATATACTGGTCCATGTCGAGCATGTGGGCCACCGGTGAGTTGTAATTATATACTGGCCCATGTCGCTAATGTCGGCCACCGGTGAGTTGTAATTATATGCTGGTCCATGTCGACCATGTGGGCCACCGGGGAGTTGTAATTATATACTGGTCCATGTCGACCATGTGGGCCACCGGTGAGTTGTAATTCTGTCCCGTAAATCAACATGTTATACATGCACATCATGTGCATTTCTCCATGTCTGTGGCATGTGTATGATAAAAGTGTGGTATGTTACGTGAGCACAGAAGGCTGGAATCCACCTGTCTTCTCTTCAAAGGGTGCTACATGCCACTTAGGTAAATAAATACTCCGATATGTATATAGATATGGAGCAGGTTTACAGATATGACAGTGAGTATCACCACTGTTGTGATTCATTTTCAAAGGTATATGGTGACAAATGTTTATGACCTTGGTGAACTTTTGTAGTTTATGTCTGACTGGAGATAAAACTTTACTTTGTGTATGGTTTAAAAAACATGTAAATTGTAAATACAACAGTTAATGAAACAAACATGTAATATATGGAGTTTCTCATCTAAGTGTGAAGCCATTTTTTTTTAAACGGTATTCAATGTAATAAGCACACTGGGCAGTTAATAGCAGTTAAGCAAAACTGGAGTAATTGCAGAACTTAATCTTCAAATATTCTCATAAAATATTCATAATAGACATGATTTTAAAGTTAGTAATGGTGAATATATGTGAAGGGATGCGGCACATGGACTAAGGATAGATGGGTGTAAATAAAGGATGGTGTGGTTATTAGGATAAATACAATAAAGCATGTGTTACCTTATGAAATGTATCACTATCATTAAAACAAAGTTTTATAAATAGATGTTGATTTTGTTAATAAGTTGAGATATACAAAAACACTTGCAATTATAACAGCTAGGACACTGAGGAATTTGAGTAATATTAATTATAAATGTTTCAAGGGAGCTAACTCTATCTCTAACTTAAGTCACATATACATGTATATAACAAAAAGGCATATTTCCTTAAAATTGTACATGTACTGTATAATTTTGGTAGGCAAATTTTAAAAACGCTTTTGTCATACATAATTATCTTTTATTTTTTAAAC
Organism: Mizuhopecten yessoensis; assembly: GCF_002113885.1. NCBI lineage: Eukaryota > Metazoa > Mollusca > Bivalvia > Pectinida > Pectinidae > Mizuhopecten > Mizuhopecten yessoensis. The sequence continues at coordinate 219,949 of NW_018480009.1, read as the reverse complement.
TTAACTTCAAATTAAAGATGTTTGCCTATTTTTTTTCTTTCTTGAAATCATTATTGATATGACACAGTATATTGTTGAGTATATGTATATATACTTTTGTAAACTGCCTGGTAAATTTATAATGCAAATGTACTATACAGAGGTGGAGCAAGAAATAGTAAAATTTCATCGGCCTTTTGTGTACACTAATTTCAAAATACAAAAAATATTCAAAAAGTATAGGCACTGTTTTAACTCCTGTAAAATAAGTTTGTATACGTTTTTGTTCAACACCTTGGTACCTTATCCCTACATTTTCATTGTCTGGAAAATCATGTAGTTGAATCTATTGAATTTTGAAGATTTTTTTCTGGAATAGTATCGCACAAGATGTTATTTCATTTTGTTACGTATTTAACTTTGAAAAAAACTGGGATGAATTCTGGAAAGATCTTGAGTTGAAGTACGATCACACAGCGTCTTATTATAGACTTATTTTATGTTTACCACATTGTATTTCAAATTATATTGATGTGGATATAGAGGCAGTAATGACTGTGTCCACTAATATACTATTAAATAAACGAGCATAACCAATCTGGGAATCGAACCCCAGCCGCCTTGGTGAAAGGCAAGTGCGCTATCCACTGCAGCACCCGACCACCCAAGTTTGCATGTATGGTTGTGGCTTCATCAGGACAAATTTACAAGGTAGGAGACACCTACAGAACTGTCAGAGAGGATCTCTGTTTCCTTATAATGTAATGTTCTTTATTTATCAATTTTATTCAGTGAAATGTGTCCTATTTAAAAAATAATACATACAGATAATTTGATATACATTTAAAAAAGATGTCAACTCAAAATATGTGATATTAACAAAACAAATATGATACAGGTCTTGGTTATAATAAAACAGAAAGAAAACAAATATGATACAGGTCTTGGTTATAATAAAACAGAAAGAAAACATGACAATAAGTGGAACAGGATATTAAGTGACAATAAGTGGAATGCACTGATAAAAATAATGTCCTTTATGGAGACATAGTAAGGAACTGACCTATGTAATCCAACCTGGCATACAATCTCGACATTTCATTGGACATTTCTTTCTGTATTGAGCAATTGGTCTCTATAAAGTTCCACGCTGGGATATACTTTTACTTGTAGGTTTTGTCACTTTGATCCGGACAAATATTATTTCGGCCATTATTTCATGCACCAAAGTATCCTGATGTTCAGGCCAGATTGTTGGCCGCAGGTGCAGTAGTCATTTTGTAGGGTTTTATGTTTCGTTCTTAAAGGGCTGTCATAACAGACCAACAATATATAATCACAAACATAGCACTGGGGATGTTTTAAAAGATTAAATCTTTCAAAGGGACGTAGCGTTTGTTATTAAAATATGTGGAACTGATTTTGGCAGAATGAAGAATGCAGTAGATGCCGTTCTGAACATCTTACGGGATAGGGAGGCCATTAAAACAAGTATTCGGTGGTGAACTTTTGATCAATGTGGTAAATGTTTATCAAGTCATAAATTATGTATGAGGTGTCTTTATGTAGCCAATGTACTACAGTATCATGTTAAATACTTAAGATGAAAAACTCTGATCTTCCGAAAGTCATCAAACAAATAAACTTGACATAAACATTGACAATTTTCACGGAGACTATTGAACCACTGGAGACTATTGAACCATACAGATATCACCCATTGATGATTTTTCTTGGTTTATGTTTTTGAAAAACGTAGTTATCTAAAGTAAAATCATAAAAACATTTTTTGTATTCATTGCCATCGGTATAGAAGGTAGTTCATATGAAAATTTTATAAAACTCTCATGAAAAAGTTGCTATACATTTTATTTCATTTTGATCACAACCACCATCAAACATCCGTGATAAATAATTTAATCTAGGTGTGATTTATTAGATTGTATAGAAATACTCTGTTCCGTTAAAAGACACATGGCCACCCCCGCTATTTTACATCTCCTCACATCACGTTCTAACCTTTCCAGTGCTTTTGTCGACACTTCCCGTAACGGTATGATGGTGATCAATCTCGAAGATTCTTACTTCATCCATTGTAATACTTTTGATTTGAATCATAATTACAAAACGTACCACCAGCATGGTGGTCCATTAAATTTACGACCTGTTTGCTAGCACATCATTTTTAAATGTTTATGTTTTTTGTACCTTTGAATTGACTTTTTCACCACAGTCACTGTGGCCCAGTTAAAGTTCAGAACATCAAGGATTCATTGGACTTAATTAAAAACCACATCTAATCACTATGCAAATGAAATGGATATTTATCATCACTCAAGATCAATTTACAAAGAGCTGTATCAAACTATTATATAATGAATCACATTGTTAGAATGTCAACTTTGATATTATAATTATCTCTGTTTGATTCAAAGATGCCATCATTCAAAAATTTACTTTTATAGAAAGTGCTGTCTCTAAATAGCAAAGTGAGGTATTTGATAGGATTATTTTGACTTTTATGATTGAAGGAGGCAGTTATATTATGATTTGATGTGTAGTAGGTTTTTGTGGTGAGGTGGCGTTCATTATCATACCAAAACTGTAACATATTACTGACGGGTGCAGAATGTTTGAGCCCTTTGTACTAAAACTCACCCTGGGCCTGCCACTGAATGTCAAAGTAATTATCTTCAGTACTGGTTTTCATCCCCCCATATCTAATCAGGGTACATCATCTGTCACCTTGGGTAAGGTGGGCATTAAAGTCACACATCTCGTGGGGAGGGTTCCCTGTAAACTAGATCTATAAACCATGTCAGATAGACAACCGGTGAAAGTTGTAAAACTACAGCAAATATAAGACTAAGAAGGTGGGATGGGTAAGGGTTGTGAAAGTTGTTGAATTGTAGCAAAATTAAAGACCATGATGAGGGTTGGGTTAGGTTTGGGGGGGGGGGGGAGATAAATATCAGATATTCAACCAGTGAAAGCTGTAAAACTGAAAGAGGTGGAGCGGGAAGAGTAATTAGAATTTTTGTATTATCTCTCGTAAAGTCATCTTCGTCATAACATTTCACACACCTGTCAACATTTTAATCATTTTGGGGTTTGATCGGTGCCTGTTAATCATCGGTGACTGATTTATCGGGGAGAGAGGTATGGTGACTGGAGGAGACCATTGACAGACAGGCTGGTATAGAATGTAGACAACTCCTGTCTGATCCTAACCTCAGATATACACCAACACCTTGACAGCAAGTACAGGTGATTCCCATAGACTTTATTATAACTAGTGATAACGGCAGTTCAGATGGTAAATGATGTTCATAGACATTTACTATCAAAAAAATGATCCGTTACAGTTCTATCAATTGCAATACATATAACCGTAAAATTCAGGAAGGTCAAAAATGTACAGTCAAGGTCACAGATATAAAGCTTAAGATCTCTATCACCTCTATCTTACTCATCTTAACTTACCATTTTCTTATTAGAGGTCAAAAGGGTAAAGTTCAAGGCCATACATGATCTACTTTGGTATAGTTTGTAAGCCTTAGGCAGGTCCAGCCCCACCTGAGGGAAGGGGTTTCTAATTTCCTTACGGGAGTTTTCTGAATTGTATATACTCAATATAAAAGTGGAAAGTTCTACAATTGTGGAAAATGTTCATAACTTGATCACAAAAATATGCATACATGTTTACATGTCAGTACCTTGACATGTCATGAAAAACATGATTAAGAAGCAGATCTGTGGGGTATCTTGTCTAGTCCCTTAAATTACCTTCTTTTGAAGAAAAAGAAAAAAAAGGGAGAAAAGAAATTGAAGAATGTCTAATTAATCATTGATTGAGGAATATTTTCATAAATCCGGCAATAATTACTCAGATAAAGTGACATAAGGATACACAGAAAAAATATGGAACCCCAACCCCCTACTCCAACCCCAGAAATTGAAATTTCATTTTGGGGATCTATTCACGTGAACTATCAATGTTTTAATTTCCACATGGAAAGTCCTCTACAAAAATATTTCACTTAAGAGTATGATACCTTTTACAATTTATATCTTGTATCAAAATTTGACCAATGTTTCTTTCTCTTTACAGCCAGATCACCAGAATTCCTTTCTGTGGACGTTAAACCGAGATCCACCCTCTTACTTCTTTGGGACAATCCATGTTCCTTACACCAAAGTGTGGAATCACATTCCAGAAAGCACCAAAGAAGCGTTTCAACAATCGGAGAACATATTCTTTGAGTTGGATCTGACTGATGTTTACACAGTTACTGCGTTGGCCAATTGTCAACTGTTGCCTAATGGCGAGAACCTATCGGACGTACTGCCGGTTGACATGTTCAACCGACTGAAGAGCCATCTTGAGTATGTTAGACAAAAAATGCCTTCCTGGATGTCTGCTGACCAGAAGGGCAGAGGGATGTATGCAGACTATTTATTTAATGCTATTGCAGGGAACTGGCAGAGAAAACGGCCCATATGGGTCATGTTGATGGTGAATTCTTTAACGGAAAGTGACATTAAGTCCAGGGGGACCCCAGTGCTGGACTTGTACTTAGCTCAACAGGCGGAGAAAATCGGCAAGGTGACAGGTGCAATAGAGAGAGTGGAGGAACAATGTGTGCCACTTAACGAGCTAAATTTCTCACAGGTAAGTCTTTAATTACATGTCTAATTGTGTATTGTTTTCTACAGGTGTTCAGTTGCTGACATTGTTTCTGATCTAAAGACAATGCCTATAGACGGCAGTATAAGATCTGTTATAGACCTCCAGATCATCTTTGTGTGTTGGAGAGAGGTGGGGAGGTGAGAGGGAGGTCACTAAAGCTTTATTATTGGTATGACTCATTGATTCAATTCATGAAGATAAAACCTTTCTTGTCCCTGTGATATTCATTTTTTTGTCATTTTGTCAAACATTATGCTTGATCTACATTGGCATTCGCCACACGGTACAAAAGTGTACCTTAAGTCTATTTTACACAATTTCACACTGAATTTGTAGCCATTTTTAAACAGATTCAGCAAAAAGCATTCCAAATCTATTTATAAACCCTCTTTCAAACAGTAATCAGAACCAGGTATTATTAGAACAATTTGCGTTTGAAGCAAAGCCGATATTTGGGAACTTTTTCATTGAGCACAGCATGACTGCAGCCATTATAACTGTCTGATAGAGGCTTTGTTATCGGGATGTATGTACCCTAGGACTTCTACAATACAACTTCTATTCCTGGAACATAAACCTTTTGTTTTTCTACAGGAATGAAGAAATGTACATAGGTCTGCGTCTAAGACCAATGTTTTTGACTTTCTCTCACCTGTTGGTGGAAAGCTCCCAAAAACTTCACCTGTTCTATAAGTGCTGTTAACTGCAGAAGAAGTGCCATTTCCCAGCACGTTCCAAAGGTTTTATTATACTGGGTTTTGTGGTAATTGAAACGTTTATTTTAAAAAACTGAAATAGGTCAATTGTAATAGAAACACACCTGAACCATGAAACCGGTTCAGCCCTCTACTATAGCTGTAGACTAGCTATACAACAGTTTTTGTTTGTTTTTTCTGTTGGAAATAAATCAACAAAACTGCAGGTAAACAGTGAAAAAGAAAATTTCATTACATTCATGATGAATTAGAATAACAATTCCTAGATATGAATGAATTGATTAAAGATATTACAAAAAAGTGCTGAATTTTACCACACCTGAGAACTTTGCTCAAGTTATTTATACTTTCATCTTCTTGTGTTGATAGAGCAGATGTATTGGTATTTGAGAGTCATTCTTATCTGACCCATTTATTGACAGCTGATGTAACATTCTGGTATTCTAATTAATGGGTAGTCAACAGACCACCAGTACTTTTCTACCCCACATGTTTAAAGAGCACCACTTAAGGGAGGTAAATAGTGTTGCACAAACACATCCGTGGGCCCTTGAAAGCCACTTGGGTGATCTGCGAGAATCCACAGAGATACTGTATGGTTCCTAAGTTTGTCTCAGTTTTTCTCTATTGTAAAGTAAACTCACCAGTATATCAACCACATAGTTGTTTACTTTGGGTAAAAGTTTACATAGATCTGTGATGGCGGTAAATGTTCCAAGCATTCAGTGGAAGTTTAACACTTCAGCAGATAAGATAGTCACTGTATATAAGACTAATATATTAGTTTGGATACATTTATCATCTTCCATACAATGACTAGACCTATCTCATCTGTCTTAAATCCAAAATTGCAATTTGTGATAGTAAAATGTTTATTGTAGGGGACCTGAAATATCTTTGTAATTTCTAGAACTGTTTTGTTGTACAGTACTGTATACAATAAACAAGGGCTGTGATATCCATCATACCATGTGGGAATCTACTGTACTCCAATGTACTGTAGGAATACACTTTTGATACAGAACCATTTCATGGATTATGACTTTATAATGGTAATAAACAGGGTTATTGTTTATAAAAGGAACAACCCTACTAAATGATGAGCAGATGCACAAACAAAGATGTACAGGTTTTGCCAGATAGTATTGAATCACCAACTAAAACCCTTAGATTGAATTTACGTCCATCAAGACAATGTTAGGTCAATATTTAGATATTTCTGGTCAGTTGTCATCCCGCATACCACCACTAAATCTATATGAATTGGTGTAATACACTTTTGACCTTTTACAATTATGTTATTAATGTTTATCATCACAACAGGACAGCCAAAGGAGCCTTTAATTGAGAGACTGCTGTACGATATGTCTTAGATTTGTCCCAAGTTAGCTTGTGACGTAATTGAAAGATTAAAAAGACTTCCAAAGTTAGCTTGTGAAGTTGATGTAAGACTGGGGCCTACATCATTCACCCCAGTATCATATGTACACCATGTAGCTATTATAATGGTTCTTTAACATGATCATGTTCTAAGCTTCAATTTTCTGTTGTAAAATTTGCTGAATGACCATATATATTTTATACTGAAAATGAGGATGTAGCCATCTACCAAGTAAACACTATTCTTCAAAAGTTAACTGAATGTTTAGTTTGATATTATTGATTTTTTTTTTTTTTTAAATTAGGAACAGCAGGTTTAGGTTAAAGTAATTCAACTCAATATATGGCCAAAATGTGTGACTTTCAGGCAAACTTTGCTCCTATAGACAACCCCCCCCACACACACGTTATTCCAAATCCTCAATCTGTACCTGTAGGTATAGGGGTATTTCTTTAGTTGTGTAACCCAAATCTGATTATGTTTTTTTGTTATATACAATTCATGGCTGCAGATCATGTGCACCCCCGTCCTAGGCTCCGTCCTCACAGTGGGACGATAAATTAACCAGAGTGATTGATTTTCTCTGTTACAGTGCCGTAATGTGCAAGTAAACTCCAGCACCTAATATGCAAAAAACAGTGTCAATTTCAGGTAATGAAACATGTCAAGCCATCTTGTACACCCAGCACTGCGTAGAATGTACAAAACCAAACTTGACGTTTCCGAGATCCAATTTCAGGATTGCTTGGTTTTGCCAATCTCTTGATGGATGTCATAGTTTTTTTTTTATAAAGTTGTTACAACAAAGTGTAAGCTTCCTAAGAAAAGGTTGTTATCGTTGCTAAGTGTTTTTTGTGGTTTTTAAGACTATTAGCTGACAAAATGATGAATGTTTCACTGCAGACCTGCAAACATTTAAACATCAAGAACACCATTGTGCCTTCAATTTATTTTCGATTGCTATTTTGGTTTCTAATTTTTGAAATGTAATATATGGGGTGATTCAGTTAATAATATATTTAAGGCTATGACCACAAACGATGTCAGTCGGGGTATATATACCACACAATTTGAATGAGAATATTGTGGGTTGGGAAATGGTTTATTGAAAGAAATTTCTTCAAAGACGTGACGGTTGATTGATAATGGTGGAGATACATCAGTTTTCATGGCTAAGTTACAGGAATGAGTCACATGTTACCATCAGGCAAAAGGATTGATGTCTTTTTTCAAAAGAAATTCAGAAAAATGTTTTCAGCGAAAGATTTTGCAATGCGAATGAAAACAAAATTATGAAAGGAGATACTTCTCAAATATTCTGCTTTATATGGACGTTAAATAAGAATGTTGAGATGTTGGTGGCAGTGAGATGTTGGTGGCAGTGTGGCAGTGAGATGTTGGTAGCAGCAGTGATTTCTGTTTTAAAATGTTGAGAATCACGTATCCAGCTTATTGTACCTGAAAAAATATGTACATTCTTTTCGTTTAAAAATTCGTGTTCTCAAGAGCTTTTGTATTCAGTGATTCCATATACAACAAAGCCTTCATTCTATAAACCTTGTATTCAACACCATCTGTTTTGAGAAATTTCCTGTATTCAACAGCTCTTGCATTCAATGACCTCCGTAGTCAATGACCCAAGTGTTCAATAGCTGGCCTCCCTGTATTCATCAAACATTTTATCCATTGGCTACCTGTGTTCATCACTTTCTGTATTCAACAATCCTCAGCTTCTAAGACCAAACTTGTCGAGGTGTATGTAATGTCAAGTTTGAACTACTTTGCAATTTTGGTTGTACTTACCTAAACAATTTTATTTACCAAGTATTTTTAAACTAAAAATATATACTTAATGAATGTTCATCCTGTGACTATTTGTTACTCATAGATTTATTGTCCACAACCATGAACATTTTTGTATGAAGGTATTGTTTCCTTTAATCGCCAATCCCGTATTTCTGTTTAGTCTTATGATTGAATAATTACCAGGATGATGAGAACAAATTTGGTATTTATATGAAATATTAATATTATGTGTATTGTGTTTCTGTATAGCATTGATATTTGATTCTGGATTTTTTTTGGGGAAAAAACAATCGTCTTTATTCGAGCACAAAAACAAAAAATCCAATCTGTTCCACATATTCACTATGTTCATTCATAATTTTAGTAAGTGAATTCCTAGCCAGATGTTTAGTTAGATATTTATTCTGTAGATGTCTGGACATGATCGTGACTCGTCAGTCGGACATTGTTCCATGGATGCTTGTTGACTGAAGGAGAATATCTGATATTTCTAATTGGACCGGACATGCATGTGTGAAGTTGGTGTGTACTTAGCCATTGATTTTATTTCCCCTCATCAGTTTCTTGATTACTTCTCCCCTCCCTGACACTGGTCTGGAGGGACTAGCAGACGCCCAGAGGAGCTGTCAGTTATTCTGATTGGACACAGAGAGCTGTCAGCTTTAGTGATGGGACACAGGGAGCTGTCAGTTTTTGTATAATGAGACACAGGGAGGTGTCAGTTTTTATACCCTACATTCATACTTTGTTCATTATGATACAGCAATGACCATCCATTCGAAATGTTGTATACCAACCATTAATCTGTATCACTGAGGTAGATCTGGACCACATATTACAGTATGATTGCCCATGTCCCAAAGATGTGATGCAATCTTCATCTAAAGGAACATCCCTAGGGTCAAGGTTATTGGCTTCTAAAATGGTTGCTGGGCCAAAACGATTTAGCTGGGTCTTTATGATACACTTGACACATTTTTGCTCATGACTCCTGTATGGGTCTTGACCTTTGTTCCAAGGTCATGGAGCTAATATCTAACACAGCTGTCTTGGCAGTAACTTTGTACCCTTTGGACTTGATCTTGATCATACATAATTCACAGCAATGTTGCCCACGACCCAAGGATATGTCATGACCTTCGACCTTCGACCCAAGATCATATCTCCTTTCTGTAAAATGGTTATCAAAATAATATACCAACTGTTAATTTGGATGCAGACATAATTTGCGTAATGATATATGCAAGACAAGACCTTTGGTTCTTGTCTTCCTTTTAGAATGTTACCAAACTTTCTGGGGAGTACTGTTCTCACGCTAAACAGAAAAGAAGGAGAAAGAAATCAGTAGACGATATAGTGATTCAGCTCTGTGTGGTTTTTGTCTATATCCTACATACTATAATCATCCAGAAGTGACTGTGACTTACATAAGAAGATTGTATTAAAACTCGAGGTTCTTCTTCCTATATATACATCTTTATGTATGTGTTGAATCTGAGACTATTGGTGTTACAATGATGGAGATGAAGGCAGGTCAGTCGCCCTAGATGAGTCAGTAACAAGTGACTAGATATTATCTTGATAAACGTTGATAACATGTAGGTATTTGTGAGTTATCAGTTTGAAGCAAGTTCTATCAGTTGATTCAGATATCACTTTGATAACTTAGTTTGACTATCTGAAAAATGACTAGTTTTCTGACCTAACATATACCAGGGTTTGATTGGGCATTGACACATCAAAATCTCTCTAATCTCAAGGTCAAAAGGTCAGATATTTCTGTCAATTGCAGCATTCCAAAGATACAAAAATAAATATGTATGTTTAGTTGTATCTATATTTGAATATTGTATTAAATTCTTGAATGTCTACAATTATCAAATATCTTATGTGGAAGAGATTATGCTGATCATATGATGAAAATATATTTGATTATCAAGTTAGGTCATGATAAAATTCCTGCTCACATTGAATGCGTGTTTTGCACCTTATCTATAAATATTCTAATTACATGTATTATAAAAGTGCAGTGTCATCAAGAAAATTGAAAGTGTAATAATTGAAAATGTTTATTTTCATAAACGAAGCATCATGTTGTGGAGGTTGAAAAAGTGACAGTTACGGTTATATGCCAGCCTTGAAATGTATATCTGTACTTATTTCTGGCGACTATATCGTCATTTATCTTTCTTTTAGTATCCAATGATAAACACCATATTTATGGAAACCACACATAGACAAATTATCATGGCTGGGATGGTGGAAACAAATTTGTGACCTTGGGCCTGCCACAATTCTCTTATATACCTTAATTACCTTGTAATGATATCCAATATAATGCTTAATAAAAACGGCACAGAATTGTAAAAAGAAAATGTTTCCCCAGCATGTGTAGTTAAGCACATGTTACAGGTTTATTGATGGGGGATTAAGATTGACTGCGTGGTACGTATACACCATTCGTGCACATGCTGTTACGAAAGGATCACTTTCTTTTTGAAATTTGAATCTTGATAAATTGTGTATTAATGGTTGTGTCTGCCTGGCTGTGATTTTATACAGAGGTGTATCGGAGATGGTACAAGCCTGTAACAGCTGTAAACAGTTAAATCCTTGTAAAATAGCCTGCTGTTTCTGTCCGGGAATTAACTATTGTTTTATTGTTAATTAACTACACATCTTGATGTTGTTGTCGAGGTACAGAGGTTATGACCCATAGGTACACATACAACACCCGAAATCTGCCGCGAAACACCCACAATCCTTTACCAAACACAACCAATTGTGGACCAGGTGCTGAAACCAAGATAATATACACAAGGGAAAATGTTAGGGACATTTTTTATAATTTTGTATATCAACAGATAATTGATGTTACCCTGATAAGTAGCAGTAGGTATTTGCTGTAGTAAACACCCTTGGTAAACAGGTATTGTAACCATCTCCTCAGAGAGATGGACTAATTTAGTATATATATTGTTCTAGCACCATTGCTGAAGAAAAACAATCGGTGCATTTATTTATGGCATGACGGATGTCTGTCATCCATCCTCTGCCAACTAACCTCCGTAACGACTGATCAGGCTACACCCAAATTTGTTGTGATGCAATTGAATTATGACAAATATTTCAAACAGAAAAGATTTTTGTACTTATTTTCTTCACCTCATCACAAACTTTGTGCCAAATATAACAATGACTTCATTCAATTATGATGTCAGCTATCGGTAATTATTATTGTGTGTCTTTCTACCATAGCTATTTGAATCTTCCTTTTTGCTTGAACTTCATCAAATGTAAGTATACATTTGCATAGCCCCATCTCAGTCTTAGTCACACTTTTTCACTTTCATTGATATGCTGTTGATTATAGGAATCTCATTATACTGTATTGTTACCGAAGTATGGTAACCTAATTATCAGCTCATTGCAGAGTGGAAATCATTTTGGTGCACCATTTGATTTACATTCATTTTGGCAGTATCAATTATTGTTGTTCATATATGGATACTATACTGTTATTGCTGTGAGAATTTTCTTATTGCTTTGCTTGCTGCCTGAGCATACATTTGTGAATTTGAATCCACTCTCAAGTGTGAGAACTGACGTAATAAAGATGAAGTGAGACTCAGGTCAAAGCCGAATAGATTAAACACCTATTTTGTTGCAGATATGTAACACAGGAAAAATATTGTTAACCTGGCAATAAATGCTGAAAATTTAGTATTTAAATATTTTCACACATTTATTTTGTATGTGTGTGGGGCAGGGAGGGATGATGGTGGTGAAATTAGAAAAAAAGTGTTTTTGAAGATATGGTCCCTACATACCCTCTGAAAGGATTTCCTTTACAGTATTTATTTTGTGATAAGCCCATAGGGTCAACATCTGATCTCATATAAACAGTGGGATTATTACAGAACAATGAAATAGGTTTTATTGGCATTCTGCTGTCGATGTGGATTGGTTTATTACCAAGCATGGGTTTATTGTAGGATAAATATGGTAAGTACGTCTGGAGGTGAGATTACACTAGAAGTGGAAGATATCTGTCAGTTCTTTGTTCTTTAACTTTGTGCCTAGAATCTTAAAACGTCATCCCTCTCAAATACCATTGCAGATATTCGTCAGTGTGCACGTCTTTGAACTAGGCTTGCCATAGATAGTGGAGTGTTTGGTAGAGGGGGGATGTTGATCTCCAGGCAGACACAATGCGTTTTTATCTTTGTTAAATGTAAGTGTTAAAGCTCTCTCTGTTGATGATTTCATCCATTCTTCTTACATTGGAATGTGGGGTTTAATTGTTTTTAAAAAAAAAACATTCTTGCAGAATCTGCAAAAAAGTATCTTGTATGTTATCATTAAAACCTAAGGGAGCAATGATCTGTTAAATGATAAAGTCAGTGTGCCTTGAGTGCATGGTGAAAGCCCAATAAACGGTAAGTGGTACAGCGACTAGTTGTCGGATTTATGTAAAGTGTTACCCCTCCTGCTGTTAGCCAGGTAGTGTCTTTCTAAATCAAGTATGAAGTGTCTTTGACATATCTAACCATTTGTATCATGTTGGTCTAAGGTTAAGGTCAGTTTATCACATGTTATACTTAGACTGACTTGTTACTTTTAATGTCACAATTTGCTTTATATCACCCATTTCTGTTAATCAAATGATATTAAGAGAAATGCAGTGTATTGAAATTGAAATAAGTGTGATGGTCAAGGTCAGATGAAGTGAGTTGATGTGGTCAAGGTCAGATGAAGTGAGTTGGTGTGGTCAAGGTCAGATGAAGTGAGTTGGTGTGGGCTTTTGACAGTAAGTTACAAACAAATATGGAAATGAAAGGCAAATATATATTGACAGAATTATGGTGGATTTTGATGGTCATTTGTATAAAGGAATATAGAGCAAGTGGCAAGCATGTGTTGACTGACGATGGATGTACTGGAGTCGGACTTAGATTTACTGTGTAAGGATATTAGGTTTGAGAGGGCTGACAGGGATGCTACATCTGTAAGGCGTTCAGTTTCCACAGGCTACCCATAATTCTCAGCCATCAGAGGAATGAAAAACAGAGAAACCAGACGAATCCTCCATTAATTGAAGAGCTATATATATAAATTATTCCAAGGAGGATTTCTTACTCGATAATAATCTGTAATAGAAAGTATTTTTATCAAGATTTTTTGGCCTGAATTTTATAAGATGTGACTGAATGTCTGCTCCTGGTCACATTTATTAGAAACAGGGGCATTCGTGTGTTATGTTCTCGTATGTAGAGGATAAATCGAAACCAAGTCTGACATTTTATACTTGGTAAGAATATTTCAAACCTGTGTCAGTTTTGTTTAAATTCTTTTGCTGTGAAAATTTGGCAATAATTGTAGTTCTGTTTTAAGAAATTGCGAATAAGTGAAATTAATGTAATTTTGAATTGGATGTTTAGATGTACATTTCATGAATACTTTATGTTACCTTTGTCATTGGATCTGTGATTTCTTGGCATTTAACTACATGGTGGCCTGTGCTCTAATAGAACCTTGTCCTAATTACCATAATATCATCCACTTAGTGCATTGCTCCACAATCAATATCTAAAGAGGCACACGCTGAAAGGGTGGTAAATGGGGACGGCCAATATTTTTGATTTCTGTTTCATCACACACATCAATATTGCTGGTGATAATAGATTCCTGGCTGTACTTTGTCGTGGGTAGCACTACAACTGAAGAACCACATCATTGCTCCATTGTGCTCCTCCTACCATCTGCCTTCTACTTCCCCCAAGGGAGATAATTCCAGTGTATGATGGAATGAATGACTCGATAATGACTATTAGAGATAATTGTTAACTCATTTAGCGACATACATTTCTATTAGTATAAGTGTTAAATATTGTCTGTAATTACACAAACAACTTCCCGGACAACTTCCAATGACACCTAGGGGGATGACCTTGTGCTAGAGGAGAAATGACCTTGTAATTAAGTTAGCTCAGGGCTTGTTTTAGAAACCCACTACTAAAATAATGACTTATGTTATTGCTAATTGCTGATGATAAAATGTGCTGTGTAGATAATGTATTTTGTTAAGTATATTTTGTTCATTAGTTCTGATCACAGGGTAATATGTTTCTATTAGTGTAAACAGGCTATCACAAGGGAGTGACAGGTTTGCACTGCTGTTGGTTATTTCAGTAGAAATTAACATGAAAGAATACACAGGCGGTGTCGATTTGTTAGCTGTCACCATACACCATTATCTCAACTTTTTCTACATGTACACCTGCCATCTTGTTAATATATTTGTCATGTACTATATAAACTCTAATTTTTTAAGTAAAAGAAAGTGTGTGTGTGTGTGTGTGTGTTTGGGGGGGGGGGGGTACAGCAATCTCAATACACAAACGGGCACATTAGAACTTCCTCTTCTCCTTTTATTTTTTTTACTGGATTTCAAAGAAACGGTTTTCTGGATAATCATGTTTTAAGGCGTAATCAAAACAATTGATACAATTTTCATCATTTACAGCAGTTTTTTGTTATATATATTCCTGAAAACTATGTAGTCATGGAGATTGACCTGTTGTGGTAATTGTACCTAGCTGACCCTAACAACAACAGTCCTGTATAGTGTACATAAATTCGAGACAGGGAATACTTTGCTCTGAACCCAGTGGCCTGCAGTTGGCAGGAAACATATATCATCTAAATTATTACATTCATATAGGTATGGTTTGTACACTGATATACTGTAGTGTTTGTAATCACCAGGAATGTCCTCTTCATCCTGGTCCTCACGCTGGTACTCCTATCATTCTCTGGTTTGTCATCCACATGCTCTTGGTGATCCTCATTCTCCTCATCCTCCTCCTTATCATCTTCCTTCTGTATTATTGTCTTTACTACCTTCCTCATCCATGTCCTGGTATTCCTCTTCCTGCTCCTTGTCGTCCTCATCCTTGTGTCCCACCTCATGCTCCTTAATTTCCTTTCTGTGATCCTCCTCATAATTGTCCTCATTATCTTCCTCTTTATACTCCTTCTCATCCTTCTCATCCTTATGTTCCTCCTCACCGCCCTTCTTATACTCCTCCTCCTCCTTCTCTCTGTGTTGCCCCTCAACGCCCTTCTTATACCCCTCCTCCTCCTCCTTCTCTCTGTGTTGCCCCCCAACGCCCTTCTTATACTCCTCCTCCTCCTCCTTCTCTCTGTGTTGCCCCCCAACGCCCTTCTTATACTCCTCCTCCTCCTCCTTCTCTCTTTGTTCCCCCTCACCGCCCTTCTTATACTCTTCCTCCTCCTCCTCCTCCTTCTCATCCTTATGTTCCTCCTCACCGCCCTTCTTATCCTCCTCCTCCTCCTTCTCTCTGTGTTTCTCCTCACCGCCCTTCTTATACTCCTCCTTCTCTCTGTGTTCCCCCTCACCGCCCTTCTTATACTCCTCCTCCTCCTCTTTCTCTCTGTGTTTCTCCTCACCACCCTTCTTATACTCCTCCTCCTCCTTCTCTCTGTGTTCCCCCTCACTGCCCTTCTTATACTCCTCCTTCTCCTTCTCTCTGTGTTCCTCCTCACCGCCCTTCTTATACTCCTCCTCCTTCTCTCTGTGTTCCCCCTCACCGCCCTTCTTATACTCCTTCTCCTCCTTCTCTCTGTGTTCCCCCTCACCGCCCTTCTTAT